>NW_023395583.1:0-29247 GCF_002127325.2 Helianthus annuus | reverse complement strand
GCAGCCAGGAGCTAGCAATACAAAATGTCAAAAGCGAAAACAAAAAAACAAGACAAAACCTTAAAATCTACACCTTTCTTCACTACCAAGTTACACTAAAGTCCCACCACTCTTGTCGTGTAATGCTTTTATATTTTGATCTCATCCTCATTCCTTGATAAGTTGCCTCCTTTATGATCGTCACCATCTTTTGTACCGTGCTTTGACCATCACCAAAGACCTTCTCGTTCCTGGCTTTCCATAGAGACCACATAGCTTGAATAGGTATAGCATGAATCGCTTTCTTCATCTTTCTGGAGCGTCGTAACTCGTTTAGATCTGATAACATCTCTTTTAGGTTACCTTCGGTATTGACCATAGGTATCCTGATCCACCTTGTCGTTTCCTCCCAAACCCGTTTCGCGAAATTGCGTTGTAATAAAATGTGAGCCGTTGTTTCCTCTGCTGCCCCGCACGTTTTGCACATTGTTCCAACCAAGTTCATGCCTCTATGTGATAAAGCCGAAGCTGTTGGAATTTTTTCCTCTATAGCTCTCCAAACAAACATTAAACTCTTCTTTGTTGCCCATTTATTCCAAAAGAAGCTGTGTGCCGATTCGTTTAGATCCATCTGTTGGGTTAGTGACCCGTCTCACCTCCTTTACCTGGAAATCGTTTTGCTCGGACTCGCTCTAGAACCATACATCCCCATTTGATGAAGTTGGGCATTGATGTAACCTGTTCGCCAGCTCCTCCATCTCGTTTTTTTCTTCTTCACAATTCGGTACCCTCGTCCATGCCCAATCCCACACAATATTCCCACTGTTCAATCGATAACAATCAATAACTCTAGCCCTCTTATTTGATGCTAATTGGTACAGATTGGGGAATTGTTCACTTCACGGTTCATTCCCAATCCATGTGTCTAACCAGAACATCGTCTTTTCCCCCTGCCCAACTTTACTTCTTAATTTTGAGTTTGCGTCAACGTTATTTTTTAAGAATTCCTTGTCTATCTCGCCAATATTTCTCCATACTCCCAATAATAATTTTTTAACCGGTACTGATACTACGTTTCTTTTACTATGATGCAATGAATTTATAGTTCTTACCTATAAAGTCTCCACCACCACTTTAGCAATAAAGTCAAATTCAAATCTCTTATGTTACCGATGCCAAGTCCGTCGAAGTCCCTTGATGCTACCACTCTTTCCCATCTAACCCACCTGATTTTGTTATTCGCAATGCACCCACCCCACAAAACTTTCTTCTAATCCCTTCAAGTGTCTTCAACACAGTTGTTGGGCACCTATATAGAGATAGATAATAGTTTGGCAGGCTACCAAGAACTGCTTTTACCAGGATTACCCTGCCCGCAAAGGATAAGTGCCTGGCCTTCCAACTAGATAACCTTTTATTGAAAGTTTCTATTATCTCCTTCCAATGTGTTACTCTATTCATGTTTGCACCTACTTTTAACCCGAGATAGATAAATGGTAGTTTCCCAGCTTTGCACATAAAAACCGATGCCATATGTGTGACTTCCCCTTCGGTAGTACCGACTCCGTATATTTGACTTTTACGTGGGTTAACTTTTAAACCCGATAAGAGATAAAAAAAAAAATTCTAAGTAGTCTCCTTAGATTTTTTACATTGTTTTCCTCCCATTCCCCAAAAAATATCGAATCATCCGCAAATAACATATGGGTTAAGTATGGGCCGTTATTTGGTATTTTTATGCCCAAATACTCATTTATATTTTTCGCTCTTTCCATCATGACGTGTAATGCTTCCATAGCCACAATAAATAAAAAAGGGGATAAAGGGTCCCCTTATCTCAAAACCCTCTTATATTGGAACTCACCAGTTGGGGATCCGTTTACTAATACCGAACCTCTTCCGGCAAACAGGATTCCCATGACCCAATTTCTCCATTTTGGTGGAAATCCCATATGTATTAAGATAGAGATTAAGAATTTCCAATTTAGCGTGTCATAAGCTTTTTCTATATCCGCTTTAAACACAAAAATCTTACGTTTTGTCTTTTTTGCCCACCCAACTACTTCGTTGATTACCAAAGGGCCATCAACAATATTCCTTTCGGACACAAAAGCCGATTGGACGTTCGATACCACACTTTTTATAACCCCTTTCATTCTATTCGCTAGTACTTTCGATATAATTTTATTTACCACACCAATTAGTGATATCGGTCTGAAATCAGAAAAGGTCATAGGATCTGTTACCTTAGGGATGATTGCGATGAACGATGCTCCGCAAGAGTGATGTATTGATCCATGTGTGAAGAACTGTGACATGACCTGCATTATCGGCTCCTTAAGCTCTTCCCAGTAAGTTTTTATTAGGTTGATCGTAATATCGTCAGGCCCAGGGGCCTTGTTTACGGCGCACTCCCAAACAGCCTTTCGAACTTCCTCCGTAGTAAAAGTTGCTATTATGCGATTAGCTTGATCAGGGTTTAACCGTTTGAAGCTATCTGATCCGGTTCTAGGTCTGGTGCTTACCGACTCGTTGAATTTTACTTGGAAAGTCTTCAAAAATTGATCCTTTATGACATTTGGATCTGTCACCCACTCCCCTTCTATCCATAAGCCACTGATCATATTCCTTGCCACATGACTGTTTACAATAGCATGGAAATAGCTTGTATTCTCGTCTACTAATTCCACCCAACGTGAACGTGCCTTCTGCTGCATATCCATTGCCCGAACATCGTGCCATTCTTTTATTATTTTCTTACAATCCTGCCAGGATGCCAATTCTGGCACAATTAACGGTCTACTTTCAGCTGGCCCGTCCAGAATTCTCAGCTTGTTTTGCGCTATTACCAGTTCCTTTTCATCTTCTTCTTTTTTCCGTTTTCGCTAAACTCTTAGTTCATCTCTTACTGCCTTTAGTTTCACAGCCAACACTTCATCTTTAAACCTTGACTCACACGATTTTTCCAAACCTTTTCTCACCGCATCATCAAACCCGTTCATTGTGAACCAATTATTGAATAGTCTAAACGAGGATGGTCCGAAACTGTTATTGACTGCCGATAATATAATAAGGTTGTGGTCTGAAATTTCCCTATTTAATGCCAATAAATTTGTGTTTGGCCATTTCATCATAAAGTTTCCACAAACTAGAACTCTATCTAGCTTACTTAAATTTGAACCATCTTCTAATAAGAAAGTGTATTTCATACCCCCCATATTATATTCCTGAAAGCCTCCACTACTTATAAAGTTGTTAAAACTCATGGCTCCGCTTGCGTCAAAAACTGAGTTAAATCTGTCTTTTGGTATCCTGACTTCGTTGAAGTCACCTATCAAAATCCAATATCCAGCTATTTCGTTTTTAATAGCTAACAATTCATCCCACATTCTCCTCCTATTTGCTAAAATCGTCAAGCCATAAACATTTACAATAACCAATTCAATGTCATCCCCAACTACTTTGCCCTTTACTAACAGATAGTTTTGATTCTTTATTTCCAATTCTTTTTTAAACATACCTGGATTCCATAATGATAATAAACCTCCCGATCTCCCGTCCGCATCCACTTTTGAGAAATCGACCTCTGAGTTATTCCAAAATTTTCTTATCTTGCTTTCCGGTAAATTCCTGAATTGAGTCTCCTGTAGAGCTATAAAAGAAAGGTTAAATTTCGATAAAAGACCACTTACTCCTGCCGCTTTCCCAGCACCACCAGCACCTTTAATGTTTAAAGATCCAAAATTCATTGTAGCCCTGCATCCACCTGATCTTCTACAGCAGCTTCCTTTATCAAATTCTCTACTCTTGACAAATCAATCCCAATTTTTTCCCCAAACTTCTTTTTAGCCATAATTTCCTCCTCGATATCCTCCTTGTTATTCCCGTTCTGGTTGTTTGCTACCTGCGTTTCTAATACTTCAGTACCTGATTGTGTCTTTTATTGGTTCGAGCTTTCCTCCCAATCGGATTCTAGATCGTCGTCCAAACCCCCTTCACCTTGTTCCAAGTCTTCGATTTCTTCCTCTACTAACCTTATTCTGATCTTGTTCCTCCTCATGTAAGCCCTGCCTCTTTTATTAATATTTCTTCTTTTGGGCCTTAATCTTGATTCGTCGACAACTCGATGTTAAGATCTGGTATCCTGCCTTTGCAAATATCCGCATTGGGTCTCAAGCTTGCATTACGGGCTTCTGTTAGGTTAATTCTTTTCCTTTTCTTGTGGGCTTTTACTCTTGGCCCACTAGAGCACCCTGTTTGGCTATTGGGCCCATTATTTACCACAGTGTTCACCTCATCTGAGTTATTTTCTTTATGTGCATCGTTTACTACATCGCCGCCCTTATTAGATGCCATATTTAAAACGTTTACCTCGAAACTCGTATCATTCAACGGTAACTCTTCGACTGACTTTGCCGGCGCCTCGGTTTCCTTGATTTCGTCGTTCCGTTTTCCTTCATCAATGCCTACACCAATTTCTGGCGAGTTTCTTACCGGATCTGGTCCTCCTTCAACTTCTTCGCCGATATCCATCTTCGCCGTCGGTTGTTCTTCATCGGAATGAATCCGTGAAGTGGGTTTTCCTGGAGTGTCATATGTATCCAGTTCCGTAACAAAATCCGGATCCCAGAATTGATTGGATTCCGTAACACAGACTTCATACAGAAAATGCTTCCACCTAATTGTGGTTTTTTCATTTATCGTAGCCCCATGGTTTACCAGAACGCCGACCGAGTCGTAATTGAAACTGAGATCATTTTCATTTGCATAAGATGGTCTTACCACTCTCCCGAACTTTTCACCAATGCAATTAAAAACGCCATCAATCCATAGTTGCATTGGAACACCCCTGATTTTTAGCCATGAAATTCTTTGAAACGGAATGTACTCCCCATTCCATTTTTTCCGCTTTTGAGCCAAACATTCTAAACTTCTTCATTTTTTGACGTCAAGAACTCCATGTGTTCCTCTGTATCGAAGACGGAGAGCACGTTCAAACCTCCGATATATCTCACTTGATCATCCCTGAGACCAAGATGCTTCCTCATTTTTTTGATTTCTCTGAGTTGTTCCAGCTCTTGAAGTTCACCCAGCACTGCTTTTCCTTTCCATTTAAAGTAGGCCTTTGACTCATTAGCAAAAGTAAGTCCGTTTTCTTCCTCCTGTTGTATCTTCTTACCAGCCACAACCCCCGCCCAGCTCACCCCTTTTTTTTAAGCTGCAGTATCTTTTACCACAGGCCTGGTGTGTTCATTATTTGCTTGTTGTCCCAACTTTTCCACCCATCTCTTTCCTTTGTTTGCCTTATCGTTTATTACAATCTTCACAAATCTTGCCACATTTGCTCTAATTCTCCATCCGTAAAAGCTGATCTGATTTAGAGCCTTTACCATTTTATTGGCGTCTGTAATCTTGACGAAACTTAGAAAGCCAAATCGCTGACCCCTTTTATCCAATTTCTTCGCTATGTAAGCGTCTACAATTTAGCCATAATTCCTACATTCAGTCCATAGTTCACCATCAGAGATGTGGGGGTGTATGTTTGCGATATAGAAAGTCATTGCTTTTTCTTTCCTTTGGTCTTCCATTTGTTGGTTGCTGTGTTGATTTGAGTTCTCACCAGAGTTTTTGATTTCTCCCTCCTCTCTTTCCATTTGGCCAAAACACAGAATTTTAAGAGGTTAATAGGATTCGTATCGATCAAGCTGGACTATAAAGATAGCCGCAACCAATGACAGACCTACTAAGCAATCAAAGACCAGAGCTGACCAAAGGAAGTACTTATCGCAGTTAAGGAAGAAAAACAGTCCCGGGAGGCGAATGGAAGAAACGAAAAGACGATTTAGAATGAAAGGTAAGACGGGATTTGCAAACCAGAGTGTAAACCGTATCAAAACTCGCACGCTAAACCAAGCTATTCGTCTTCGTCGAGCCACCGGCGACTGGACGATTATTTCCCGGCGACTGTTGAGTGACTCACCTTAGAAAGTTTTCTTATTTTTTATCCCACAAATGTAACACCCCGTGTTTTCGAATGTCAAAGTCAAAGTCAAAGTCCAAGTCAACTTTGCTCAGTGCCGCGCCCCGATGATTCCGCCATCGGTTGGGGTGTGACAACAAATCGCACCGCATGAATTGATTCTCTTAATTAATGTCTACACATGACTCTTAACTAAACATCTTTTTTAATGTTTGTTGGGGATGGTCTAATAACTTTTACTATTAAAATCAACTAGTTTTTTTTTACCCACCGCGCGTTGCGGCGGCGTCATACGCGAAATGATAACGTATAGACTACAATCAACCAAACTTTTTTCCAAACTAAATTTACGTCAAAACGTATGATAGCTCAAGTTTATACCGTCGAATCAAAACGTATTACATTTGACCTGATTTGTTTTCAAATAAAGCTTACGTCAAAACGTACATAAAAACATTTAATAATTGACCCAACTCGTTTTCAAACAAAAATTACGTTAAAGCGTAGAAGAACTCGAATTTATATTGACATATCCATAAAAAAAAGTGTAAGAAATTAGTTTAGGGTAAGCTCGAAACTTTAGAAACTTGAGGGGTTCAAGTGATATTTATAAAGTTAAGGGTTACCTATGACATTATAGTGTAGAGGTAGAATGGGTTACATGTCAAAAGTTTGAATGTTAAAAAGAAGTTAGAAAGTATGGGGGAGTTTTTTTGTCAAGCTTTAAAGTAGAAGGCTCATTTTTATCAAGTTATAAAGTTGGTTTTTGTCAAGTTAAAAATTTGAGAGGGGATTTTGTCAATTAAGAAAAGTTAGGGTGAAATTTTGTCAACTCAGAAAGTTGATCACCGACCTTTCAATTTAAGATTATATATATAACTATAATTAAAATGTGCTATATTAAAACAATGGTATATTACCATAATATAAATTAGCAACACAAAGTTGCTTTATGTACTTGTACACTATGTATTGGGGCTCTTTCAAAAATAATTGGTTTTTTTCATTTTCAACACAAAGGTTTTAATCTTTTAAATTTAACCACTTTATTTTTTTTACTTTTTTAACGGCGTATGGTTAGCATGTTGCTAATCGGGTTAGTAGTTAGTATCACCAATTACCAAAATATAAATTAGCAACACAAAGTTGCTTTATGTACTTGTACACTATGTATTGGGGGTCTTTCAAAAATAATTGGTTTTTTTCATTTTCAACACAAAGGTTTTAATCTTTTTAAATTTAACCACTTTATTTTTTTACTTTTTTAACGGCGTATGGTTAGCATGTTGCTAATCGGGTTAGTAGTTAGTATCACCAATTTAGTATCATTACCATAATATAAATTAGCAACACAAAGTTGCTTTATGTACTTGTACACTATGTATTGGGGGTCTTTCAAAAAATAATTGATTTTTTTATTTTCAACACAAAGGTTTTAATCTTTTAAATTTAACCACTTTATTTTTTTTACTTTTTTTAACGGCGTATGTTAGGATGTTGCTAATCGGGTTAGTAGTTAGTATCACCAATTTAGTATTAAAATTTCCCATTGCCTGGATTTGAACCCAAGACCTCCAAGTGAAGCAAAGCTTCCCACCTCCTCTTTGACCACTACCCCAAGAGATCATTGGTTAATTTCTTTACTTTTAACGCAATACCTTTCATTTTTTAAATTTATTCGTAACATTTTTTTATTTTCAACTTTGGTGTCTCATACTTTTAATTTTTCGCAAGTTTTTTGTTTTTTCGTTCTAAATTTTGCGAGTCAACACACTACAACGTGCGTATGGGGTTCAACGTTTTTCCGTCTGTTTTTTCCCTTTTGATAGACTGTCACAACCCCTCTAATTTTTCTCTGTTTGACAAGTTCGTCACAATGCACAGGTCCTAGATCGACTTAGTTATTATTTTTTACGTTTTACGTTTCGGTCTAATTTATTCGCATTAACAACCTGCAACAGGCATGCGTGGTTCAACGATTTTACGTATGTTTTTCGTTCGGCGTTATTCTTTCCTTTTTTATTTATTTAATTTTTACGAACTCTTCCTGTCACACCCCAACCAATGGCGGAAACATCGGGATGAGACGAAGTGTGAAGATTGCTAGAGACATCATGACGCTATTTGTGACAATATTTAATAAACCGATTTCATTTCATAATTCATTCGTCAACATTACAAAGAATTCAAATAACGTCAAGTTCAAAGGAAATACAATACAACATAATCAAAATTGATACAACGATTAAACCTAAACGTCTATATGTGTATCTAGGTATCAACGCTACTTCATTTCATAGCATCATCATCCTCAACCTGTAACATGTTTAAAATACAATTCAATGAAAAAGCAAAGGCGAGTATACAAGTTTAAGCATAAGTATAAGTATAAAAGTTTAAAACGAATCCACATGGCAACTAAGTCTATATGAGATCAACCTAACATGGCATGCAATATTTCTAGCCAACCTCTGTTTACGCAAGAAAGTTTAATTAATTCAACATGACCCAAGTTTAAGGGGGGTGGTGCGTTACTCCTATAGCGCTATACATGTCGAAGGGAGGCTCGTGAGAGCTAATGACTAAAACATATCACATAAGTATGGTCCATGTAAGCATCAAGTATCATAACATAGTATTCATGTATAAGGATTGTTTTGTGCATTGCATAAAGAATAAGTTTAAGTGTAGTTTAATAGTAAAACATGTTACACCCCAAAAAGTGGTAAACATAAAAAGGGGGTTGCGAGTATACTCACAAATTTGCATGGCTTTCCGATTATCCAATGTGACGAAGTTGATGAGGTTAGTAGGTTGAATATGTTCGTTTAGGGATTTAGGAAGTTAAAACACAAGAATATATGTATTCGAAAGTAATCATCCTTTAACACCAAGTACTTATTCTTGACACTATGAAACCTTAAAGGTTAATGTTTTCATGAGTAATATACTCATTAGAATCGTAACAAGTCTTATGTCTTGGATGATGTATTCTAATACTTTGACAAATGAACACAAGTCCACCATCAAGAGTTCGAATAGTAAATATATGTATAAGTATTATTGGTATTATTTAGTCCATCAATCAAGCATGAGGTAGAAGATAAATCTTCATTTAGGTACCTCTATTGTGTCATAGAATTCATGTAGGAGGTAGGAAGAACAAGTTTCCATTTAGGTACCTCTTATGGTTCACCACTACACTTGATGTAAAAACATACAAGGAGGGTCATAAACTTACAAGAAATAATCAAATAACAACAACAACTAATCTATGTGAAAACATCAAGTAGTGTGTGGATTTATATGAAGGATAGCCCAAGCTAGTCCAACCATCACACATTCATCAAACTTCATGCTTGAACACTACTTGTGGGTAAAACCCTAACTAAAACAGAATGTTTGTGAGGTTTTAACCTCTGATTTAACATGTCTCAACCTTATTTTTAAGCCTAACCAACCATAAAATAGGTTGTAAGCATTAGGACATAGGTTTGAGATGAGAAAACTCAAGTTTGGTTAAGTCTAACAAAGATTAAATGAAAACAGAAACGAACAGTGGACTTTGGAGCCTATTTGCCAGAGTTCCAGGGACTTATTTACTGTGAAAAACCTATGGAATCGAAGCCAAGGTCAATCCAAGCACATAGGAAAAAGAATGGACTAAATCGGACAAGAAATGAACAAGTTATGCTCATTTTCGTGAAGGTGTATGCTTCTGTCCGAACTTCAGAATTTAGCTGCGATTTTGGATGATTGAGAGAGTTGTGAAGGTGTTTCTAAAGTGTAAAAAACTTGGGAGGCCTTGGGTATTTATAAGGGATGGATTAGGGTTGGGTTGGTTGCCATTTAATAGAGTTGTTGGCGGTTGAAATAAATAAAAAAAAAAAAAACAATTCAAATCATCCTCCAATCTGCGATTGGAGTCTGCCTTGGGCAGCTTGTGTTCCTTTATTATTTTCTTATCCTTTTTAACACATTGGGTAGTGTACAGTATGTTTGGTTAATTATATAATTAACTATATATGTAATATGATGTAGTGGTTTAGATTTTAATTAAATCTAAAATGAAAGTGGCATCAGCCATAGTTGTGGCCGAGTGGCTCTCTTTTCAGCCAATAAACATCTCTTTTTTTATTATGTGAGAACTAATTGATAGTTATTGTAATATGTATGTTATATATATATTACAACAAATCAAAAAAGGGGATTTTTGGCATCTTTGAAGCTGCGATCGGACAATACAATAGTCCAACAACAATTGTCCTTTTATGTTTTTTTTTTTTGGACAAAAATAACTTTTGGAACATAAGAACATTCAACCTTTACGTTGATGTTCATAATACTATTATTATGTTATTTTATTATTATTATATTATTAGGATTATTATTATTATTATTATTATCATTATTATTATTATTATTATTATTATTAACAAAATTTAACCACGTATGTAATACCAGGATGTCGAGTATCGGTTGCACGTGTGCATTCGAGATTGTTAACGTATAACCCAAGTATTGCAACACGTATAAGTATGTATAAAAAAGAGAATTTCATTACGATCGAAGTCTCGGATTTACAACGGTTCGAAACTAAATACGAAATACAAAAGGAACAAGCTTCCAAAAATAGAAATACACGACACGTTTTCTAATTAAGGAAAGTTACGAAAAAGCAGGGCGTTACACTTCCAATGTTGGTGGTCGCTGGCAGTGGTACTACTTGGCACGATTTTACAAATGTATTTAACCTCGTATGTTTTTTACTAATAATTTGTTTCGAGTTTACCCCTATACTTCCTTTGTTTTCATAAAAACTATTTTTACGTACATATTTTTATGTATGTGTTGGTATGAATTCGATTTGCTCTACATTTTGACGTAAACTTTTTTTTTGAAATGAGTCAGGTCAAATATAATACGTTTAAAAAACATTTTTTACATGCATATTTTTATGTATGTTTTAGTATAAATTCGAGATGGTGTATGTTTCGACGTAAATTTTTTTGTAAAACGAATCAGGTCAAATATAATATGTTTTCATGTTTATTTTACGAATGTTTCGTAAATTTGTTGCGAACCGAGTGGAGTCAAATTGTGGTTTCTTTTTTTCCTTTTTTTCAAAAGCTCTAATTAATCTCTTTTGAGTATATGTATCCGTTTTTCCGCTATACCCGTTACATTTGTCTATCTATGAGTCGGGTCACATATAATACGTTATGATTGCACGATATAAATTTGATTTACTTTGTGTTTTGATCCAATCGCAATGCTTATATAGGTTACATTAAGTTCGATCGGATACGTCGAAACACCCGTTTTCATATGGTTAACGCCTCACATAACATTTGAACTAATCCATTCGATGTTTGCAATGTGGCCGCAACGCAACGCGCGTGGGTGTTTTTGCTAGTTATAAATATATATTAAAATATTTATAAATTTATAAGAATTAATTAATAACCGATAAGTAAATGAGCTCAAGCTTTTATAGTAGAACTCGAAGAAAACCAACCTTGTATTAGAACTTTCATAAATTAAACAAGTCTTCGCCGTTTTTTACTCGTAGTGTTATATTTTATCAAAAATTTTCAAAAAAAATATTTTTGTAGTGTAAAATATTGTATTTTTAAGAGGCTGGCCCCCACTGATTTGGATTTTAAGAATCAGACCCCCATCGAGTTTTCGTTCAAACTCCGCCGCTAGGCTCGATTATACCCCTGGATGAGCCCAACGTTATCATTTATATAATTATTATGACTATGGCCGCATTGCGGCGAACTTCTTTGTCATTTAGTCTGTGTTTACATGTGTTTTGAAATCACTACGAGTGCATTACGCGTAGAACCGCTGACAAGAATAAAAAGAAAATGTAGAAAAAAAACAGTATAAGATAACCGAAAGAAAATCAACAAAAAATGTTTTATGGTAATGATGTTGTTCGTATGACACCCGTGGTCAGAGATAAGCAAATGGTATTGGGTACCGGTACCGAATTTCCCAAATCGAAATATTTTAAGTCAATTCGGTAGCAACTTTTGGCGTTCCTGGTACCGGTTTGCTACCAGTTTTTACCTTCATATACCTGTACCGTAACCGGTATTTTCGGTACCAGTACCAATTTAGTATCGGTTGGCACCGAGCTCATCCCTGCCCTTAAACTAAAAAAACGAAAACACTAAAAGTTGAAGAAAATCAATAAAAAAAGTTGTAGGATATCGTTGGTGTTTGTACGGTACCCGTGATCAGGGATGAGCAAATGGTATTGGTTAGGAGTACCGAATTTCCCGAACTAAAAATTTTCAATATCAATTCAGTACCGACGTTTGATGTTTTCAGTACCAGGCTGGTGCCGGTTTTTACCTTCGTGCACCGAGACTGAACAGGACTGTACCGGTATTTTGATAAAAGATGGATAAATGAAAAAAAATACCGAATTTCCTGAACCGAAAGATTTTAAGTCAATTCGGTAGCAACTTTTAGCGTTCCTTGTACCAGTTTGCTACCAGTTTTTACCTTCATATACCGTACCGTAACCGGTATTTTCGGTACCAGTACCGATGGTTGGCACCGAGCTCATCCCTAGCACTTAAACTAAAAAAAAGGAAACACTAAAAGTTGAAGAAAATAAATAAAAAAATTGTACGATACCATTGATGTTTGTACGATACCCGTGATCAGGGATGAGCAAATGGTATTGGTTAGGAGTACCGAATTTCCCGAACTAAAAATTTTCAATATCAATTCGGTACCAACATTTGATATTTTCTGTACCAGGCTCGTGCCGATTTGTACCTTCATGTACCGAGACCGAATAGAATCGTACCGGTATTTTGATAAAAGATGAATAAATGGGAAAAAAAAGCTTGCCACGTGGCAAGCTTTGAATGGAGAGATACTGTTCACAAACTTGTGTTTTAAAAAGAATTGTCACGTGGCAAGCTTTAAATGATGAGATACCATTCACAAACTTGTGTTTTTAATATATAAGAAAATTGCCACGTGGCAAGCTTTAAATTGTGAGATACTATTCACAAACTTGTGTTTTTAATATATAGGAGAATTAAAGCTTCACACTCATTTATGACTTTGGTATTCATTTATGATTTTTCATTTAGTTTTTTTAATGGAGATTTTCTTCATTTAGTTACTTAATATCTAGTTTTTTTTTCCTAAAATAGTGTAGTTACAAAAATTAGTTATCTATATGGGTACTTTAAAAAATATTTCCAAATTAGGTAATTTCTTTTATCTCTTTAAATTTTCTTGAAAACTTATTTGTGTCTGTCTCTCTTTCCTAATCTAATTGGACAAAACCTAAATTAATGATAACATAATATTGCTATTTAATAAACTTATATTTTTGTAAATTATTATTTTCTATCTTACGTTATATCTCTGTTTTTAATTTGTAATAAAAATACCTCAAGTTTAAAAGTAAAAAATTCATGTATTTAGTTTGGCTTTTATTTTAAGAATAAAAAACTAATATAATCATTTACTCAATTTATTAAGAGATTAATCGTGTTCTATTCATTCTTTTATATATGCTATAGCTTAAATAATTATACACTATACTAAAAACAAATAATTTGTTTATAAGTGAATCGAACAACAATTACGTTGAACAACTATGAGTTTTTTCCTAAACTAGTGTAGTTACGAAAATTATTTACCATTTTGGGTAATTTGAAAAATATTTACCAAAATGGGTATTTTTCTTTATCTCTTTTATTTTTCTTGAAAATTTATTTATCTCTCCTAAGCTAATTGGACAAAGCCTAACATAGTATTGTTATTTTAATAAACTAATGTTTTTGTAAATCATTATTTTATCTTACCTTTTTTAATTTATATATCTTTGTTTTTAATTTGTAATAAAAATGTCTCAAGTTTAACAGTAAAAATTCATGTATTTAGTTTGGCTTTTATTTTAAGAATAATACATCTCTGTATAATTATTTAATCTATAATATTCAAATCGTAATTGCTGAACGTAAATTGTTATATTGTTTTTATTTCACGTTTTTTTAAAAGTATGTATATGCTTTTACGTCTTTGTAAAAATGTGTATATGCTTTTATGTTTTTGTAATTGTACTTTTTAACTAAGCGTATAGTTGTTCGAGTTTTTTTCTCAAAATAGTGTAGTTAAAAAATTATTTACCTATTTGGGTACTTTAGAAAATATTTACCATATTGGGTAATTTCCTTTATCTTTTTGAATTTTCTTGAAAACTTATTTCACTCTCTCTCTCTCTCTCCTAATCTAATTGGACAAAACCTAAATTAATGATAACATGGTATTGCTATTTAATAAACTTATATTTTTGTAAATTATTATTTTCTATCTTACGTTATATCTCTGTTTTTAATTTGTAATAAAAATACCTCAAGTTTAAAAGTAAAAAATTCATGTATTTAGTTTGGCTTTTATTTTAAGAATAAAAAACTAATATAATCATTTACTCAATTTATTAACAGATTAATCGTGTTCTATTCATTCTTTTATATATGCTATAGCTTAAATAATTATACACTATACTAAAAACAAATAATTTGTTTATAAGTGAATCGAACAACAATTACGTTGAACAACTATGAGTTTTTTCCTAAACTAGTGTAGTTACGAAAATTATTTACCATTTTGGGTACTTTGAAAAATATTTACCAAAATGGGTACTTTTCTTTATCTTTTTTATTTTTCTTGAAAATTTCTTTATCTCTCCTAAGCTAATTGGACAAAGCCTAAATTAATGATAACATAGTATTGTTATTTTAATAAACTAATGTTTTTGTAAATCATTATTTTATCTTACCTTTTTTAATTTATATATCTTTGTTTTTAATTTGTAATAAAAATGTCTCAAGTTTAACAGTAAAAATTCATGTATTTAGTTTGGCTTTTATTTTAAGAATAATAGATCTCTGTATAATTATTTAATCTATAATATTCAAATCGTAATTGTTGAACGTAAATTGTTATATTGTTTTTATTTCACGTTTTTTTAAAAGTATGTATATGCTTTTACGTCTTTGTAAAAATGTGTATATGCTTTTATGTTTTTGTAATTGTGCTTTTTAACTAAGCGTATAGTTGTTCGAGTTTTTTTTTCCCAAAATAGTGTAGTTAAAAAATTATTTTCCTATTTGTGTACTTTAAAAAATATTTACCATATTGGGTAATTTCCTTTATCTTTTTAAATTTTCTTGAAAACTTATTTCTCTCTCTCTCTCTCTCTCCTAATCTAATTGGACAAAACCTAAATTAATGATAACATGGTATTCCTATTTAATAAACTTATATTTTTGTAAATTATTATTTTCTATCTTACGTTATATCTCTGTTTTTAATTTGTAATAAAAATACCTCAAGTTTAAAAGTAAAAAATTCATGTATTTAGTTTGGCTTTTATTTTAAGAATAAAAAACTAATATAATCATTTACTCAATTTATTAACAGATTAATCGTGTTCTATTCATTCTTTTATATATGTTATAGCTTAAATAATTATACACTATACTAAAAACAAATAATTTGTTTATAAGTGAATCGAACAACAATTACGTTGAACAACTATGAGTTTTTTCCTAAACTAGTGTAGTTACGAAAATTATTTACCATTTTGGGTACTTTGAAAAATATTTACCAAAATGGGTACTTTTCTTTATCTTTTTTATTTTTCTTGAAAATTTCTTTATCTCTCCTAAGCTAATTGGACAAAGCCTAAATTAATGATAACATAGTATTGTTATTTTAATAAACTAATGTTTTTGTAAATCATTATTTTATCTTACCTTTTTTAATTTATATATCTTTGTTTTTAATTTGTAATAAAAATGTCTCAAGTTTAACAGTAAAAATTCATGTATTTAGTTTGCCTTTTATTTTAAGAATAATACATCTCTGTATAATTATTTAATCTATAATATTCAAATCGTAATTGCTGAACGTAAATTGTTATATTGTTTTTATTTCACGTTTTTTTAAAAGTATGTATATGCTTTTACGTCTTTGTAAAAACGTGTATATGCTTTTATGTTTTTGTAATTGTGCTTTTTAACTAAGCGTATAGTTGTTCGAGTTTTTTTTTTCCCAAAATAGTGTAGTTAAAAAATTATTTTCCTATTTGTGTACTTTAAAAAATATTTACCATATTGAGTAATTTCCTTTATCTTTTTAAATTTTCTTGAAAACTTATTTCTCTCTCTCTCTCTCTCTCTCTCCTAATCTAATTGGACAAAACCTAAATTAATGATAACATGGTATTGCTATTTAATAAACTTATATTTTTGTAAATTATTATTTTCTATCTTACGTTATATCTCTGTTTTTAATTTGTAATAAAAATACCTCAAGTTTAAAAGTAAAAAATTCATGTATTTAGTTTGGCTTTTATTTTAAGAATAAAAAACTAATATAATCATTTACTCAATTTGTTAACAGATTAATCGTGTTCTATTCATTCTTTTATATATGCTATAGCTTAAATAATTATACACTATACTAAAAACAAATAATTTGTTTATAAGTGAATCGAACAACAATTACGTTGAACAACTATGAGTTTTTTCCTAAACTAGTGTAGTTACGAAAATTATTTACCATTTTGGGTACTTTGAAAAATATTTACCAAAATGGGTACTTTTCTTTATCTTTTTTATTTTTCTTGAAAATTTCTTTATCTCTCCTAAGCTAATTGGACAAAGCCTAAATTAATGATAACATAGTATTGTTATTTTAATAAACTAATGTTTTTGTAAATCATTATTTTATCTTACCTTTTTTAATTTGTATATCTTTGTTTTTAATTTGTAATAAAAATGTCTCAAGTTTAACAAGTAAAAATTCATGTATTTAGTTTGGCTTTTATTTTAAGAATAATAGATCTCTGTATAATTATTTAATCTATAATATTCAAATCGTAATTGCTGAACGTAAATTGTTATATTGTTTTTATTTCACGTTTTTTAAAAGGATGTATATGCTTTTACGTCTTTGTAAAAATGTGTATATGCTTTTATGTTTTTGTAATTGTGCTTTTTAACTAAGCGTATAGTTGTTCGAGTTTTTTTTTCCCAAAATAGTGCGGTTAAAAAATTATTTACCTATTTGTGTACTTTAAAAAAAATTTACCATATTGGGTAATTTCCTTTATCTTTTTAAATTTTCTTGAAAACTTATTTCTCTCTCTCTCTCTCTCTCCTAATCTAATTGGACAAAACCTAAATTAATGATAACATGGTATTGCTATTTAATAAACTTATATTTTTGTAAATTATTATTTTCTATCTTACATTATATCTCTGTTTTTAATTTGTAATAAAAATACCTCAAGTTTAAAAGTAAAAAATTCATGTATTTAGTTTGGCTTTTATTTTAAGAATAAAAAACTAATATAATCATTTACTCAATTTATTAACAGATTAATCGTGTTCTATTCATTCTTTTATATATGCTATAGCTTAAATAATTATACACTATACTAAAAACAAATAATTTGTTTATAAGTGAATCGAACAACAATTACGTTGAACAACTATGAGTTTTTTCCTAAACTAGTGTAGTTATGAAAATTATTTACCATTTTGGGTACTTTGAAAAATATTTACCAAAATGGGTACTTTTCTTTATCTTTTTTATTTTTCTTGAAAATTTCTTTATCTCTCCTAAGCTAATTGGACAAAGCCTAAATTAATGATAACATAGTATTGTTATTTTAATAAACTAATGTTTTTGTAAATCATTATTTTATCTTACCTTTTTTAATTTATATATCTTTGTTTTTAATTTGTAATAAAAATGTCTCAAGTTTAACAGTAAAAATTCATGTATTTAGTTTGGCTTTTATTTTAAGAATAATACATCTCTGTATAATTATTTAATCTATAATATTCAAATCGTAATTGCTGAACGTAAATTGTTATATTGTTTTTATTTCACGTTTTTTAAAAGTATGTATATGCTTTTACGTCTTTGTAAAAACGTGTATATGCTTTTATGTTTTTGTAATTGTGCTTTTTAACTAAGCGTATAGTTGTTCGAGTTTTTTTTTCCCAAAATAGTGTAGTTAAAAAATTATTTACCTATTTGTGTACTTTAAAAAATATTTACCATATTGGGTAATTTCCTTTATCTTTTTAAATTTTCTTGAAAACTTATTTCTCTCTCTCTCTCTCCTAATCTAATTGGACAAAACCTAAATTAATGATAACATGGTATTGCTATTTAATAAACTTATATTTTTGTAAATTATTATTTTCTATCTTACGTTATATCTCTGTTTTTAATTTGTAATAAAAATACCTCAAGTTTAAAAGTAAAAAATTCATGTATTTAGTTTGGCTTTTATTTTAAGAATAAAAAACTAATATAATCATTTACTCAATTTATTAACAGATTAATCGTGTTCTATTCATTCTTTTATATATGCTATAGCTTAAATAATTATACACTATACTAAAAACAAATAATTTGTTTATAAGTGAATCGAACAACAATTACGTTGAACAACTATGAGTTTTTTCCTAAACTAGTGTAGTTACGAAAATTATTTACCATTTTGGGTACTTTGAAAAATATTTACCAAAATGGGTACTTTTCTTTATCTTTTTTATTTTTCTTGAAAATTTCTTTATCTCTCCTAAGCTAATTGGTCAAAGTCTAAATTAATGATAACATAGTATTGTTATTTTAATAAACTAATGTTTTTGTAAATCATTATTTTATCTTACCTTTTTTAATTTATATATCTTTGTTTTTAATTTGTAATAAAAATGTCTCAAGTTTAACAGTAAAAATTCATGTATTTAGTTTGGCTTTTATTTTAAGAATAATACATCTCTGTATAATTATTTAATCTATAATATTTAAATCGTAATTGCTGAACGTAAATTGTTATATTGTTTTTATTTCACGTTTTTTTAAAAGTATGTATATGCTTTTACGTCTTTGTAAAAATGTGTATATGCTTTTATGTTTTTGTAACTGTGCTTTTTAACTAAGCGTATAGTTGTTCGAGTTTTTTTTTTCCCAAAATAGTGTAGTTAAAAAATTATTTACCTATTTGTGTACTTTAAAAAATATTTACCATATTGGGTAATTTCCTTTATCTTTTTAAATTTTCTTGAAAACTTATTTCTCTCTCTCTCTCTCTCTCTCTCTCTCCTAATCTAATTGGACAAAACCTAAATTAATGATAACATGGTATTGCTATTTAATAAACTTATATTTTTGTAAATTATTATTTTCTATCTTACGTTATATCTCTGTTTTTAATTTGTAATAAAAATACCTCAAGTTTAAAAGTAAAAAATTCATGTATTTAGTTTGGCTTTTATTTTAAGAATAAAAAACTAATATAATCATTTACTCAATTTATTAACAGATTAATCGTGTTCTATTCATTCTTTTATATATGCTATAGCTTAAATAATTATACACTATACTAAAAACAAATAATTTGTTTATAAGTGAATCGAACAACAATTACGTTGAACAACTATGAGTTTTTTCCTAAACTAGTGTAGTTACGAAAATTATTTACCATTTTGGGTACTTTGAAAAATATTTACCAAAATGGGTACTTTTCTTTATCTTTTTTATTTTTCTTGAAAATTTCTTTATCTCTCCTAAGCTAATTGGACAAAGCCTAAAACATAGTATTGTTATTTTAATAAACTAATGTTTTTGTAAATCATTATTTTATCTTACCTTTTTTAATTTATATATCTTTGTTTTTAATTTGTAATAAAAATGTTTCAAGTTTAACAGTAAAAATTCATGTATTTAGTTTGGCTTTTATTTTAAGAATAATACATCTCTGTATAATTATTAATCTATAATATTCAAAACGTAATTGCTGAACGTAAATTGTTATATTATTTTTTTTTCACGTTTTTTTAAAAGTATGTATATGCTTTTACGTCTTTGTAAAAATGTGTATATGCTTTTATGTTTTTGTAATTGTGATTTTTAACTTAGCGTATAGTTGTTCGAGTTTTTTTTTTCCCAAAATAGTGTAGTTAAAAAACTTATTTACCTATTTGGGTACTTTAAAAAATATTTACCATATTGGGTAATTTCCTTTATCTTTTTAAATTTTCTTGAAAACTTATTTCTCTCTCTCTCTCTCTCTCTCTCTCTCTCCTAATCTAATTGGACAAAACCTAAATTAATGATAACATGGTATTGCTATTTAATAAACTTATATTTTTGTAAATTATTATTTTCTATCTTACGTTATATCTCTGTTTTTAATTTGTAATAAAAATACCTCAAGTTTAAAAGTAAAAAATTCATGTATTTAGCTTAGCTTTTATTTTAAGAATAAAAAACTAATATAATCATTTACTCAATTTATTAGCAGAGTAATCGTGTTCTATTCATTCTTTTATATATGCTATAGCTTAAATAATTATACAATATACTAAAAACAAATAATTTGTTTATAAGTGAATCGAACAACAATTACGTTGAACAACTATACACTAAGTTAAAAAGCACAATTACAAAAATATAAAAGCATATACACATTTTTACAAAAACGTAAAAGCATATACATTCTTTTACAAAAACGTGAAATAAAAGCAATATAACAATTTACGTTGAGTAATTGCGTTTTGAATATTATAGATTAAATAATTATACAGAGATGTATTATTCTTAAAATAAAAGCCAAACTAAATATATGAATTTTTACTTTTAAACTTTTGAGACATTTTTATTACAAATTAAAAACAAAGATATATAAATTAATAAAGGTAAGAAAAAAATAATAATTTACAAAAACATTAGTTTATTAAAATAACAATACTATGTTATCATTAATTTAGACTTTGTTCAATTAGTTTAGGAGAGATAAACAAATTTTCAAGAAAAGTTTAAGAGATAAAGAAAAGTATCAATTTTAGTAAATATTTTTCAAAGTACCCAAAATGGTAAATAATTATTGTAACTACACTAGTTTGGGAAAAAACTCAGTAATTCAAACAAACGTCTTTGAATACATTGTTCAACTACAGGTTGAATTGACTTATCATGTTATTTGAATTGAGACCCAAAAAGATTGCGACATTTGACTTGTGCAGTTCGAAGTCAAATATCTTTAAAACAACCTTAAATAGTAGTGACTTTTTTGTCACATGTTAAAACAACTTTAAATAGTAGTAGAGGAATCGTATGGACCAAAACTAATATCATCCATTTGTTTCTAGTTCGTTAATTTACCTTTGGAGCCCCTTAAAAATATACAAATGTTATGAAATTAAGGGGATTTAAAAAAATGGTAGTGTTTTAATTTTCATGTGTTATCTAGTCAACAAATAAATTAAAGTTGATATTTGTAATTTTTTTTGTTATTGTTATATTTTTTTATAGAGTCGGGTTGTATTGTACTATTGTATGTGATGATCATTTACATTATATTATATGATGTGTTATTTACCAAATTAGAAAGAAAAAAAAAAATAGATAGAACGAGGCCTAACTAATAAAAAAAGATGATTCAAGCAAATTTCTACACAGTTTTTTGGCGGGTTATATCCAACAAAACAATTTCGGCAGCTATACCGTTTATTATACAAGTTGTGTCAGTTTAATGCTAATTTAACACTTTTGTATGTGTTTTTGAACAAAGCTAAGAAAGGAGAACCAGGTTAAAGAAATACCAGACCCAATATAGTTGAAAGAAACAGAGGAAGTGACCTATGAGGCGGTCACAACTACACTTAGAAGAGCCATTAGCTTCTACTCTGTTGGATATTTTAGTGTAATTTGAGATTGCGCGTGACATACAAATAAGAGTGCACGCTTATTTGAATGTCATCGGGACTAACGGGGGATCCAAGGGGGCAGCGCCCCCGAGAGAAGCGGGGTCCAAGGGGCGGCAGCCCCTGGCGGGGTCCAAGGGGCAGAGCCCCTGGCTGGGGTCGAGCTGCATCAGAAATTAAATTTCGGGCTAAATATGCACTTTTGAAACATGAGGGACCAAAGGTGTTTTTGTTCAAAACAAAAACTGCAGGCAGTTATGGAAAACTGTAAATACGCTCTCTCAAACGTTTTTCCAAACCCTAGACGAATTAGCAGTTCGTCAAATCCCTCAAAATTCTCTCAATCAAATTCTCATACAGAAATCTAGAATCAAATCTGATTTTATCCGATCAAAGATTGGTAGCCACTCCAATTGTTTGATCTGAAAGTAATTACACGACTTCAGATTTATCCAAGCAATTTCGAAATTTTCCAACAAAGATCAAACAATTCAGTGAAGATGACAAGCGGTGGTGAATCTGCGAAGTCTATGACGAACAAATTTGCGAAATTTGACAAGTTTGAAGGGCAAGACTTTCGTCGCTGGCAAAAGAAGATGCATTTCCTGTTGACGACTTTGAAAGTGGTGTACGTTCTGAGTACCCCGATGCCCGAAGAAGTGACGAATGAACCGCTGGAACTAACTAGGAAGCGTGGAAAGTGGCTGAATGATGATTACATCTGCCGTGGGCATATTCTGAATGGTATGTGTGACTCTCTTTTTGATATATATCAAAATGTTGAATCTGCAAAAGAACTGTGGGAATTACTAGAGGCCAAATACATGGCTGAAGACACATCCAGTAAGAAATTCTTAGTCAGTGATTTTATGAATTATAAAATGGTTGATGATAGATCCGTCATGGAACAATATAATGAATGTCTAAGAATTCTGGGTCAATTCGAACAACATGGTTTAAAGATGGATGAAGCAATTTCTGTTCCATCTATCATTGATAAACTTCCTCCTTCTTGGAAAGATTTTAAACATACTTTAAAACATAAGAAGGAGGAAATGAATCTGGTTGAACTTGGAAGTTGTTTTCGAATTGAGGAGTCTTGTCGGGCCATGGAAAAGGTTAACAAAGATAAACATGTTGGTGGGTCTTCTGTTAACATGGTGGAAGAAAGTGGTCCTAGTTCTAAAAATTCTAACAAGGGAAACAACAAAAGGAAGTTTCAAAGTGGGTCTAACAAGAAGAACAAGGCTGTGAAACATTCAAAACAGACTAAGGATGAGGGCTGTTGGAAGTGTGGTAAACCAGGACACTTCAAGAAAGATTTTCGTGTTGGTAAAGCCAAGAACGAAACTGGTACTAGTGGATCCTCTAAGGATCCAAAGCAACAAGGTCAGAAATTAAACTTTAATTATAATTCGGATGTGAATTATGTTTCACTAATTTCTGAAGCATTTTATGTGCAGGATGATTCTGTTGCTTGGTGGTATGACTCGGGAGCAACAAGTCACGTATGTAAGGATCGAAGATGGTTCAAGGACCTTACATTAATTGAAGATGGATCTGTTTTAAAGATGGGAAATGTTGCAACCGAGCCAATCCACGGAATTGGAAGTGTAGTACTAGTATTTACTTCTGGAAAAACTCTAAGTTTAAGTAATGTATTGTATGTACCTGGCATTCGGAAAAAATTGTTATCCGGTATTGTATTAAATAATTGCGGGTACAAACAAGTGTTAGAATGTGACAAGTATATCTTGTCAAAACATGGTTCTTTTATCGGATTTGGTTACTTATGTAATGGTATGATTATGTTAGATCTAGAAGTGCCGTTTAGTGATGATCCTGTTTGTATGATTGATTCTGTATCTAGTGTAAATTCGTCTAAATCTGAATTATGGCATGCTAGATTAGGACATGTACACTATAAACGCATTATGGAAATGTCTAAAATGAGCATAATTCCGGCAGTAAATTTAACAAATGAAAAATGCTATATCTGCAAGTTGAACAAAATAACTAGAAAACCCTTTATGCAACATGTTACTAGAGAAAGTAAACTGTTAGATTTGATACATAGTGATTTATGTGATTTTCATGGTACACCATCATTAGGTAATAAGAAGTATGTTGTAACCTTTATAGATGATGCTACTAGATTTTGTTATGTTTACTTGTTACATGCAAAAGACGAAGCTCTGGAAAAGTTTAAAATCTATAAACAAGAAGTAGAGCTTCATCAAAGTGGATTGATCAAAACTCTACATACCGATAGAGATGGTGAGTATTTTGATCCGGTGTATTTCCAATCAACTGGAATAATACACCATACCACAGCTCCTTACACACCGGAACAAAATGGTGTGGCGGAAAGGAAGAATAGGACACTAAAAGAGATGGTTAATACCATGTTGTCCCATTCGGGTCTAAATAATGGGTTTTGGGGAGAGGCGATGTTGACGGCTTGCTATTTGTTAAACCGGGTTCCTAATAAAAGGAACAAAACAACCCCTTTTGAGCTTTGGTATAAAAAGCCACCTGAGTTGCAAAAACTGAGAGTTTGGGGTTGTAGAGCCGTGGTAAGGCTCAATGATCCTAAGATAAGAAACTTAGGGGAAAGAGGTATAGAATGCATTTTCATTGGATATGCGGAGCATTCATTTGCTCACAGGTTCTATGTAATAGAACCAAATGACCACGTGTCAGTACATACGGTCATTGAGGCAAGAAGTGGAAATGTAGAATATGGTGAAGAGAGATTCACATCTATACCTAGGCCAAATGATATGAATCCTTCTTTAAAGATTTCTAGTGGAAAAGAAATTATGCCTTCAACTAGCACTGAACCAAGAAGGAGTTCGAGAGAAAGAAAGGCCAAGTCTTATGGTGACGACTTTCAATTGTACTTAGTTGAAGGATCGAGGGTTGATATTAATTTTCAATATCAATATTGTTTCAATGTCGATGAGGATCCAAAGACATATAGTGAAGCAATGGCTTCAAGGGATGTTTCCTTTTGGAAAGAAGCCATCCAAGATGAAATGGATTCTATCTTGCAAAATAACACTTGGAAATTGGTGGATTTACCTCCCGGTTGTAAACCATTAGGAAGTAAATGGATCTTCAAGAGGAAGATGAAGGTGGATGGTACTATTGATAAGTTCAAAGCCAGATTAGTAATCCAGGGGTTTAGACAAAAGGAGGGTATTGACTTCTTTGATTCATATGCTCCTGTAGCAAGGATATCTACCATTAGATTATTATTAGCACTTGCTGCTATACATAATCTTAAAATTCACCAAATGGATGTGAAAACTGCATTTTTAAATGGTGAATTAGATGAGGAGATTTACATGAAACAACCAGAAGGGTTTGTTATACCTGGGAGTGAAAACAAGGTGTGTAAACTAATTAAATCTCTTTATGGCTTGAAGCAAGCACCTAAACAGTGGCATCAAAAGTTTGATGAGATTGTGTTGTCTAATGGTTTTGTTTTAAACCAAGCAGATAAATGTGTTTATAGCAAGTTTGATGCTTCTGGAAACGGAGTCATGATCTGTTTGTACGTAGATGATATGTTGATTTTTGGTACTAACCAAGATCAAGTTGATAGAACAAAGGAATTTTTATCATCTATGTTTGCTATGAAGGATATGGGGGAGGCTGAGGTGATTTTAGGTATTAAAATCAAACGTGAGAACAGGGGCATTTCAATCTCTCAATCCCACTATATTGAGAAGATCCTGAACAAGTTTAATTTCAAGGATTGTTCTCCCGCAAGTACTCCTGTTGATCCTAGTTTGAAGTTGTTACCTAATAAAGGTATTGCAGTATCTCCACTTGAGTACTCAAGAGCAATTGGATCACTTATGTACGCTATGATCAGTACCAGACCAGATATAGCGTATGCTGTTGGAAAGCTTAGTAGATTTACTAGCAATCCTAGCACTCATCCCTGGCAAGCATTAGGTCGAGTATTCAAATACTTGAAAGGAACCATTGATTATGGTCTGACTTACATTGGATTTCCTTCAGTGATTGAAGGATATTCAGATGCAAGTTGGATAAACAATAAGGAAGATCATTCTTCCACAAGTGGTTGGGTATTCCTACTTGGGGGAGGTGCTATTTCTTGGGCTTCAAAGAAACAGACTTGCATAACTGACTCAACTATGGAATCTGAGTTTGTAGCCTTAGCGGCAGCTGGTAAAGAAGCTGAGTGGCTAAGAAACCTGATTTATGAGATTCCATTGTGGCCCAAACCTATATCCCCCATTTCTATAAGGTGTGATAGTGAAGCTACATTGGCTAAAGCATATAGTCAAGTGTATAATGGCAAGTCAAGACACTTAGGTGTGAGACATAGCATGGTTCGTGAGCTCATCATGCATGGTGTGATTTCGGTTGAGTATGTCAGAACTCAACAGAACTTAGCTGATCATTTAACCAAAGGGTTAACTAGAGATCTCGTGAAAGTATCAGCTGTGGGATCAGGGTTAAAGTCCATCTGAGAACTCTCATGTTAAGATACCCAATTCCCACCTAATATGACGTTAGGTGCAGAATTCAATGTGGAAAGCTTAACATCTAGAGTTTGGAACACAACATTAAATCGTCCCAAAGGTATGTGTTTAGATCTGCAAGTTAAGGAAGGTTGAGGTATATCTTCTTAATAGCTCTTTTGAAAAATTGCATTTGCAGGTGCAAGATTAAAAGAGCTACCTATATGAGCATGAAGTTTAGCTGCTTCAAGAAGCTTGGACTTGGCTTTGATATGCTTATGAAGGATAGGGACACAGGCTAGTAAAAGATAGTGTCAAGTTAGATCTATGTATGTAAACTAATGTGTATATTATCTTCATGTATTCACTATGGATATTAAGGGTTCAATCCTTAGTGAGACCCTTAAATTGGAATATTTGGAATGTGTAATATACTAATATGAAATTCAATCGTCACGACATTTCATTTATGCATTAGTTTGTTTTGGTTGCTATGAACAAGTTAGTTAATCTATGATTACACTAAAATGGGGGAGGTATGTTGGATATTTTAGTGTAATTTGAGATTGCGCATGACATACAAATAAGAGTGCACGCTTATTTGAATGTCATCGGGACTAACGGGGGATCCAAGGGGGCAGCGCCCCCGAGAGAAGCGGGGTCCAAGGGGCGGCAGCCCCTGGCGGGGTCCAAGGGGCAGAGCCCCTGGCTGGGGTCGAGCTAAATATGCACTTTTGAAACATGAGGGACCAAAGGTGTTTTTGTTCAAAACGAAAACTGCAGGCAGTTATGGAAAACTGTAAATACGCTCTCTCAAACGTTTTTCCAAACCCTAGACGAATTAGCAGTTCGTCAAATCCCTCAAAATTCTCTCAATCAAATTCTCATACAGAAATCTAGAATCAAATCTGATTTTATCCGATCAAAGATTGGTAGCCACTCCAATTGTTTGATCTGAAAGTGATTACACGACTTCAGATTTATCCAAGCAATTTCGAAATTTTCCAACATACTCCACTATCCAGGCCCATGATGGCCACTGGCCTGCTGAATCTGCTGGCCCTTTGTTTTTCCTTCCACCATTGGTATTTGGTAATTACGTTAGGATCATCAATTATTCATACACACTAATAAATCACCAAAATGAACATGTTCATCCAAAAATTATCAAAGGAAACATTTGATTTTAGTTTTTTTATCAAAATAAAAAAAGAAGGCACCAACGAAAATTTAGCCGCACTTTACTTGTCTCTTTTTATTGGCGCGCAATTTTTCAAAGGCTAAAATTTAGCCTGCGCTTTTTTAGGTGTTGGCTAAAAAGGGAGGCTAAACTTTGCCTTTAGCTAAATTTAGCTCATGGTTCAAACATGTATTATTTTGATTGATTTTCTCGTGCAGCCTGTTATACCTTTCAAGGGTTTATTATGCCGGGTAAAATTTAGCCCACACTTTACCGTTTTAGCGGATGGTGCTTAATTGTCCTCTCCTGATTGGTTTTTTTTTTTCATAGGTCAATTTTTGCAATGGCTAAAATCCAATGCTTATTTTGGTCATTTTAGGGTCAACATGTTTATTTTGGCGATTTTTCCTAATAATAGTATGCATCTAGATTATCCAAGTATCTAATATGTCTATACACAGGTGATAGCACTATATGTGACAGGAGCCATGAATGCAATTCTCACACCTACACATCAACTAGAAATCAAATGCTACATTTATAATCATCAGGTGTTTGCAACATTTTTGGGTAGTTATCAAGTTTATGCTATATATATATATATATATATATATATATATATATATATATATATATGTCATGCCCCTAGTTATTAATTTTATGATCACAGAATGAAGATGGAGGTTGGGGAATACATATTGAGGGTCACAGCACAATGTTTGGATCAGTATTTAGTTATGTTACCTTGAGATTGCTTGGGGAAGAAGCCGATAGTGGTGCAGAGGACATGGCAGTGGTTAAAGGTCGTAAATGGATCCTTGACCACGGTGGTGCAGTTGTGATTCCTTCGTGGGGGAAGTTTTGGCTCGCTGTCCGTTTCTTATGGCTTATGTTAACTACACATTTGTTTTCATTTTTGCAATCATTAATATATGTGCTTTGTGTATGCTTCCGAAACGCACAAGAAGATATATATTCAGTATCTTGTGTGCTTTTGTAGGTACTTGGAATATACGAGTGGTCAGGTTGTAATCTAACACCACCTGAACTTTTGCTCCTCTCTTATTATTTCCCACTTCATCCAGGTTAGTTATCATTTACACCTAGCGATTGACCTCATTCTAGGACAGCTTTAGTAGTTGGTGTTATAAATTCCACCTAATAACATCACTAATGTAAAAGCACAGGCAAAATGATGTGTTATTCTCTCTTAGTTTACATGCCAATGTCATACGTATATGGCAAAAGATTCGTGGGAAGATTAACCAGCAGATTAGTTCAAGCACTAAGGCAAGAGCTTTATACAGAGCCGTATCAGGATCTCAACTGGAATAAAGCAAGGAATACATGTGCAAAGGTTAGTTAATACATGTCCAGATTTCTCATCTCAAAGTCACAAAAAAATATAGACATATGCAAAATAAGCTCATCTCAAAATCAAAAAAAAAAAAAAAAAAAATAGACATATGCAAACTAAGATATATCATTTATTGATTATGTATTTCAGGAAGATCTCTACTTTCCACGTCCACTTGTTCAGGATATCGTTTGGGGTGTTCTTCATAACATTGCTGAACCTATTTTAAGATGTCAATCCTTTTCGAAATTACGAGAAAAGGCCTTAAAAGTTGCAATGGAGCATCTTCACTATGAAGATAAGAGTACTAGATATCTTTGTATTGCATGTGTGGAAAAGGTATATGTTTCCATTAAAAAACATAGCATGTTTTAGTTGTCTTTATTCCAAGTATAAGCTAGTCCGGACGGTTAGGCACTTAAGATGGCAGTTGCCCTTTTTCCAAGTGTAAGCTAGTCCGGAAGGGTTAGGCACTTAAG
>NW_023395582.1:0-29280 GCF_002127325.2 Helianthus annuus | reverse complement strand
TTTAGTGACACAATTTATTTCCAAAAGTGTCAGGAATACTTCCCCATGTTTTGGCACTTTATCAGTTAGCCAGAAGCTAGTATGTAAATTGATGCGTGGGAGGTGCCGTTGAGGGTCCGGGCAGTCTACTTTTGTTCCTTTTCTTGTATTTATGGTAGAATTAGTGGTCTTTTTGCTTCTTTTGTGATTTTGAGCTCATTTCATCCTGAAAATACAAAAGGAAGACAAAAACACTCTTTTTCCAACATTAGTACTTAAAAAGGGTTAGTTTTATGCCTTAATTGATGTGTTTTATATGTTGCATTTTACACACATCACCATGGTTAGTGGTAGGGTAATTATTTAAAGTGTTACCTCCCATTGGGTTCAAGTTAGGGAATCCATATTGCTGGGATTCTGGAACAACGGAGGGACCAGTGGAAGCAATGGTCTGCATTGGAATGAAGTCCCCTTGATGGACATCTAGACTTCCTGTTTGCAAACTTTTTAGGGATCCTGGCACCTGGAAGGATCCTGGTATCTGGAAGGATCCTGGTATCTGGGATGATCCTGAAACGAAGGAGGATCCTTGACCCTGGGATGATCCTGGAACAAAGTAAGATCCTTGACCCTGGGATGATCCTGGAACAAAGTAGGATCCTTGAAACTGCTGTGCTCTCGGATAGGCTCCCGAATTCATGAGGGATCCCATATGCTGAGGATAGGATCCTGCCGGCTGAAAGTGTGAGCCAGATGCCTGAGTCATTGCTGTCGATCCGAGGTGCAATCCTCTTGATTCTCCCATAATTTGCACGTCTGGAATTCCTGATGGCTGAGAAGTAATCATTGGAGTATCAAAGCTCAAAGACTTGGGCATCAGTGGGGAATGATCCTCTGCCGTTTTCTTCTGTCTTTTGAGATCTCCAATTTCCCTGAGGATCCTTTCATTAGTTTCATCCTGCCGCTGCATACGATCCTTCATCTGCAAAATCAAAGTAAATACATCACTAGTACTGGGAATATAAGAATTCATAGCAGAAGGAGATGGAGTTTTAGAATTAGTAGGAGTTTGTCTCTTCTCAGCATTCTTCTGGGATCCTGCCGGTGGTGGAGGCAGAATGTTCTGGGACGAGGCGACTGCAGACATTGCCGTGGACATGTTTTTCAATGATGAAGCCATGTAATTCTTATGAAATGATTTCGAACAAAAGGTTTTCTTATGAATGAAGCACCAATTGCCCCACGGTGGGCGCCAAACTGTTTTGGTCAAAAATCACACAAGGATAATGTAACCAAACTTTATGTAAACGGGGTATGATGCTTGGTTAATTATAAAAGTAAAGGATCACTTCTATAAGAAATATGCAAAGACACAATGATTTATACGAGGAAAAAGCCCTTGATCAATGTATGATCTCCGGCATAAAAAACCTCGGGTGATGGCAACTACCGATCACCAACTTCAATATAAGAAAAATATAGTTACAACTTCGGATGATAATGAGCTGAGTACAAGGATCACTATAGTTTCGAGTGTCTAAGCGTGTGAGAGTTGTGTTGTGTGTCGTCGTGTGTTCTTCCAAATGAGGAAGAGTGGTATTTATACAAGTGTAGGTGACCTATTTTAGGTAAAAAGACTAATAATCAGCTCATTACCCCTTTAGAAATAATAGACAATCTAGCCTAAATTGTCGTCCTTAAATCAAGCTAAGTTTCCATATCCTTTGCAACGTCTATCTCCGATTAAGCTAATGCCATAATTGTGAAGACGCGTCCCTTGATTATGATGCTAAGAGCGTATCCTGCCAGATGTTCCTGCAAAATAATGTTGTATTACACGAAGGTAACTATTAGCATGAGGTTCCTTTCAATGGTCCATGATCCTGATCCTGAAGTCCTGCTGAGGATCACTGACTGCCAAAGAAACAAGGATCACTGGTTAGGATCACGTATAAGGATCACGTATGATAAAAATCCAGCCCTAACAGCCGTGATGTGTCGCAACTCGATTATCGCAGTGCAGACTTTGAAATATGGATATTTATACGACCCTATGTGACTAATTATAATAGGTATATGAAAGTGGGTATGAAAGTGTGTAACCAAAGTATCACAATACTTAACGAAGAAAACGAAACATCGAAACGCTACACACCGGAGACCACCGATCGAGTGACTGATCGATCGAGTGGCCACCCGATCGGATACCACCCGATCGGATTGCCACCCGATCGGACAGCCACCCGATCGGATTGCCATCCGATCCATTGCACTTCATCTCCTTCACTCTTTTTCACCTATAAATAGAACTTGTCACATCACTTGAACAGTGATGTGACAGCTCTCACTCGACCAGCGCACTTTTGGACCTTTTCCTCTCGATTTCTCGCGATTCTTGTAAGTTTTCAACTCAAATCTTGTAATTTTTTGATCTACACGCATTTCTCCATCATTTTCTCTTTCGAATCTTAACTTTTAACCGTGAAATCACTGGATTTAAGGTGTTCTAGGATGATGTCATCATGGTGTTCATATGAACTTCATGTTTTGGCTTCAATCCACCAAGAATGACTTAGATCTGAACGATTTCCACATGAATAAACAAAGATCTATCATAAATCTGAACATATTATGGTGGAAAAGGATTGAAAGATGGTTTTCTAACCTTCTTCCAACTCTTTTACACTCAATGCACTCTAACCCGATGGAATCGGAGCTTGATCTGATCTTCTACTCATTTTTAGTGAAGCATTAGTTCCATATCTGAATTCTATCCGGGAGAGATGTTGATTTCGGGTTTGAACATGAACAACCGACTCGAACCGTGAACTATTCGGACTAGGGTGATTCCTTTTCGGGCGGGTCACTTGAGATGAGATACGGACCCTGTTGTTCAAGCAAGATATCAAAACGTCCCATTCAAAGCTACAACACTTCAAACGGAAACAAGGGTTAGGACGATCAGACCGTCGGAACAGATTGTCGTCCGATCGGGTTACCACCCGATCGGATTGCCGCCCGATCGACCGACCGTCCGATCGGGCTGCACTTGGTTCCATACTTAAAACTATTTCTCAAACTATTCAAAGGATCCGAACGTTGAAACGGATGACCACCCAATCGGATTGCCACCCGAGCGAGTGACCGTCCGATCGTGTGACGTTTGGGACTTAAACAATTTTCAACATAATGAATTCCAAACGGATTGCCACCCGATCGGATTGCAATCCGATCGAGTGACAAACTGCTGTGAATTCGTCCTCACTAAAGTGTCCTACTAATCGGATTATCGCCCGATCGGACCGTCGTTCGATCGACCGACCTGAAAGGTAGAGATGCTTCTTTGTTTTTCAAAATCCTACAACGAAAACTTCAAAAGGCAAACCATCATATACACAAACACATCCATGCCAAACGAGGTGACAATCCAATCGAATGGCGATCCGATCGGATTGCCATCCGATCGGATTACCATCTGACACTTGGTTCACCGCCACTGTTTATCGCACTATTCAACGCTTACGCTATCAATCTGAAATCAGACTAATCTCAGACGCGCACCCTTCAATCCAACCAAGTTGTGGTTGCTGCTTGCTGAGCACCGACTGTGAGTATACTCGAACCTCTTTTTATCGCATTTTGGGTGTAACATACGTTTCTATTAAATCAAATTCATCAATAAGAATTATTCAAACAAACTGTTTATCACTTGTGAATAACTGTTATGCATATTTACACGTGATGTAGTTACATATGTGTTAGGACTTATACTCGCGAGGTCCCGCCTTAACTAGTATAGTACTATAGCACCCGACGGGGTCTAGTTAGGATGAATAGCAATCGCAATCGCAGCTCAAGTGACTTAGCTGGTAGTATTAGTCTTGTATGCATGTATGTTGAGGTATCTCGTTTACGTATTTGTGTAATTCGCAGTACTTTAAACTATTTACGCTACTCTATCAAAACTTGTATACTCGCCAATACTTTTGTATTGACGTTGTTTTAACGTATGTTGCAGGTTTAGTCGCAGTCTACATCAAATCAAGCTAGGAATTCTAGAAACTCACCTAAAATCTATGTTGTCGGATTTGTATTGTTCGAGAGGACAAGAAATCTGTGATACCTTATGTGATTGTATTATTTATTAGTATGGGATAATGAAAGCATTAAATACTGTCGCAATATAGTTGCTGTTTTGGTCAAAAATCACACAAGGATAATGCAACCAAACTTTCTGTAACGGGGAATGATGCTTGAAATGATGAATAAAGATAAGGATCACTTAAATGTAAATTGCACAAGTGACACAAAGATTTATACGAGGAAAAAGCCCTTGATCAATGAATGATCTCCGGCATAAAAAACCTCGGGTGATGGAAACTACCGATCACCAAGTTCCAATAAAACAAATAACGTTTACAACTTCGGATAGTAACGAGCTAGGTACAAGGATCACTATGGTGTAGTATGCTAGAGCGTGTAAGAAATGCGTCGTCATCTCCAAATGCTTGAGAGTGTCGTTTATATAAGTGTGTGTGGTTTAATTTAGGTAAGTCACCTAACTACTAGCTCGTTACCCCTTTTAGAAATAGAAGTAAATTTAGCCTAACAAATTATCCGTAATTTGCGCTAAGTTTCCATATTCTCCACAACGTCTCTTTTCCGGTTATGCATGTGCGAAATTAGCATGGAAGATTCCTTAATAACGTTTGCCAAGACCAGGTCCAACTCGTAATTCCTGCAAAATAATATGAAATTCGAAGAGAACAATCGTTAATATGAGGATCCTTAGGATGATCCATGATCCTGATCCTGAAGCTCTTCTGAGGATCACTATCTGCCACGGAAACAAGGATCACTGTTAGGATATCATGTAAGGATCATAGGTCATTAAAAATCCTGCCCTAACAGTTGCTATGGATTCTCTTGAGCAATCTGATTCGCCTAGTGCCGCGCCCGATTATTCCGCCATCGGTTGGGGTGTGACATGCACCCCCACTTCCCAGAGGGTACTATCTTTAGGCCCTTCGATTCCACCATGAAGAGCGATTGCATATCTAACACATGGGTGTGCTTTCCTGCTGCTTCTTTCCAGATTGGGTTCTCATATCCTTTCCCAGCCTTTACTCAGGGTCTATTCACCTTTACCGGCTTGTGCTACAGCCAGGGTATGCCCATGTTGTGGAGGGTTATGTACACCCTTGAACGAATCATTGCTAAAGAGGGTATAAACCTTGGTCTTGCTGAGCTCAAGCACCTGTATAACATTGTCAGCCATGGATCCCACTGCTTCCTTTTTAAATCCAAACCCCAGCAATCTCATCCCATCCTTAAGACCACTAAAAATGACACCAACTGGAGAAACTAGTTCTTTTTTGTCAGGAGGGATTCTATTCCTAATAGGAATCATCTCCCCAAAAAGTGGAAGTTGAAGGGTAGAATTTAGGATCCTTAGGGCAGGATCATAAAAAGTTTCTTTTTGTTTGAAAATGATAACTAATCCTTGTATTTTTTTTCTTGTCTATGCAGCAGCCAGTTTAGCAACTTTGGCGGACACCCCTGCCACATCTGAGAGTGTAGCAGCTTTCTGGGCTTTGAACTCAGCTGTTAGAACCTATCATACCAAGGTCAAGGATACAGAAGAAGTCTCATCTAGTTCCTATAGCATGTCAAGTAAACATATGTACGTACATAAATGTTTAATAAAAATAGGATATGAATACTTATCTGAGTGTTGTACTTATAGGTGTTGCTAAGTCATCAAAATCTGCTTCCAGATTCAGTGTTGATGATCTACAGGATATCGTATCTCCATGGTCTATCAAAAAAGAGCTGGCTGCAAGCCAAAGCATCCTGGAGGTCAAGGGTATGAGCACCAGGGGTAAAGGAACCAAAAGGAAGAAGCCCACTGAACCCTCTGAAGGTCTCCATCTGATGGAACGGCAATTCCATGAATACGTCTCCGAGGTAAGGATCTTGTATCCTGAAACTTGTACCTTTTCTAAGGATAAAGGATCCTGAAAATCGAATCTTCCTGTGCAGAAATTTGCTGAGGTCCAAACCCTCCTAGACCAACACGTGGCTGAATCTGAAGAGAAAACCCTCGACCTCCAAAAAATAGCAGACTTCAAGGACAAGAAGATCTCCCAACTTGGGAAGGAGATTAATACATTTCAAAAGGAACTGCTCCTTGCTGAGATCACTGCTAAAAAGGAGAGGATGGAGGTCATGGATGGAGCCAAACACTCTGCTGTCGTTGTGATGCTGAAGATCAAGCTTCAAATGGCTAAGGAAGCTGTTGATCCTTCCTTCGACAGGTCTGAGTAGGACGTGGAGGCTTGGGCAAATAGGCTGGCAGAGCTTGGAGACGACGAGGAACCTGAGGAGGTGCTGGCCCTTGAAGCTGGTGGCAGTGGAGTTAAGGATGAGGCAGCTAAGGCATAAGCTGCACAAATGGGCGATGATGTAAATTTTTAGACGTGGTCGGAGCCCATTTTTTTATAATTCAATAGTTTTTTTGGTTGTGATGTTTTGAACAATTATGATTTGTATGCTGAACAGTAGTTTTAGGGTTAAGGATCACTGATCCTCTGAACAATAGGGGTAACAAAGGTGGATGGATCCTTCTGTTTGTGGAGGATGAAGCCTTTGATGCCCCTCGCCTTTTAGTTTCCTGCATAACTTAGAACCTCGTTATTATGGATACCCTTTGCCAACTTAAGTGGACGGGTCACGTTTTGCTGATAGAAGCTTGGGTTGGCAATTTTGACAACCTTTAAAAGGGTTAATCTGATAAATAAATAAAACTTCAAGTTTTGGCTATCCCTTGTGTTGTTTATTTTATGTTGTTTCATATACGTTTACTTGTCAATTTCCATTCTATAACTTTAGGATTTATAAACTGTTAGAAAGGATATCAAATGTATATTAAAATCAATTTATGTTAAAAGATTGTAAACTATATGATCAAGGATCATATATCCTGTTATCAAAGGATAAGGGTAATAATAAAGAATAAAACAAAGGCAAATAAGGATCATACCAGAGAATCTAAGCTAGGATTCTATATCCTTAACACTTACAACTGTACCAACAAAAGATAAAAACTGGTAGAAAGTTAGGATGCTGGATCCTCAACTGTTTTACTCTAGAAACCTATAATAGCACATAACTTGGGACTAAGCCAACCATCATAGAATAGAAATATTAGTAATTGGGGACAAGCCCAACAATCTGGGGACAAGCCCAAAACTTCTTGTGTAAACTGGAGTATGGCCCAAACTGACGACTATCCAAACTTTAGTGACATGAATATGCCAAAACCTTAGATAACGTGAAAACGTTAGAAACCTTAGGAACGGATGTATGGTACGTCTACCATTATACTTAGGATCCTAAATACAGCCAATAACAATGAAATTGTCAGCCCCTAAAGCGGGTATTGGTGTAACACCCCGTGTTACCGAATGCCAAAGTCAAAGTCAAGATTGACTCCTTTGACCATAGTTAGTCTATTTTATGTTTGCATTTTCGTTAGTTGTATTATGTGGAGTAAGTGTTATTAATCAAAGTGATCGAATTAATCGAAGTTTACTTATCGACGCGAACCGCATTACGACTGTGAATTGTAGGAAGTAACAATGCGATAAAGTCAATCAATCAATAATCAAGCTAATCGAATCATCATCGAACTCGAAACTCGAATTATGTAACTTTGGTGATATTCTACGTGTGTGTGTGTGTGTGCCTTATGTGTTACCTGTGCGTGTTTACTTTATGTTATGTGTGGTAATCAATCGAATCGAAACTCGAAACTCAATCGAAATCGAATTATGATAATTGGTGGAGAAGAGACAGTGCAAGATATAGATGCTTGTATGTAGATATAATGGTTGGGATTAAAAGTAATTTGAATAGGAAACTTTATCGTATTCGTATCATCTTCAATCAAAATCGAGATATCAGAAATCGTCGCACCAAACGCTCGAAGTAGGCTGTGGATCGATCAGGCTCCTAGCCGATCGAACAGCCCAGCCGATCGGATGGACTGTCTGATCGAGCAGGCTGTCCGATCGGGATGCCTGGCCGATCGGCCAACCCTTTTGTTTTGGTCAAAAATCACACAAGGATAATGTAACCAAACTTTATGTAAACGGGGTATGATGCTTGGTTAATTATGAAAGTAAAGGATCACTTCTGTGATAAAAGATGCAAAGACACGATGATTTATACGAGAAAAAAGCCCTTGATCAATGTATGATCTCCGGCATAAAAAACCTCGGGTGATGGCAACTACCGATCACCAACTTCAATATAATAAAAGTATGATTACAACTTTGGATGATAATGAGCTGAGTACAAGGATCACTATTGTTTCGAGTGTCTTAGTGTGTGAGAGTTGCGTTGTATGTCGTGTGTGTTCTTCCGAATGAGGAAGAGTGGTATTTATACAAGTGTAGGTGACTTATTTTAGGTAAAAGGACTAATTATCAGCTCATTACCCCTTTAGAAATAAAGACAATCTAGCCTAAATTGCTGCCCATGAATTAAGCCATGTTTCCATATCCTGTGCAACGTCTTTCTTCAATTAAGCTCTTGCCATAATTGTGAAGACGCGTCCCTGGATCATGATGCCTAGAGCATATCCTGCTAGATGTTCCTGCAAAACAACATTGTATTGAGCGGAAGTGGCCGTTAGCATGAGGATCACTATAATGTCCCATGATCCTGATCCTGAAGTCCTACTGAGGATCACTGTCTGCCAAAGAAACAAGGATCACTGGTTAGGATCACGTATAAGGATCACCTAAAAATCCAGCCCTAACACCTTTCCTCTTTGGGAAGCCTATAAATAGCCCTGTCATTGTAATTCTTTCCACGTTTGGAAACTCTCTGACCGACCAGCTCGTGCTCTTCACTATTTCTCAGATTTCTCTCAATCCCGGTAAGATTTCGTCCTAAATCTTGTACTTTCTTGATCAATACACACTCCTACACCTTTCTATCTTTCAAATCTCGATTTCTAACCGTGAAATCATCAAGATCTAAGTATTCTAGGATGATGTCATCATGGTGTTCTTGAAGAACTTCATGTTTTGGCCTCAATCCACCAAGAATAGCTTGGATCTAACCGATTTCCACATAAACAAACAAAGATCTATCCTAAATCTAAACATTTACACAATGTAAACGATTGAAAGATGGATTCTCCAACTTACTTTCAACTCTTTTACACTCAACGCCTTCAAACCGGTAGAAATGGAGCTTGAGCCAACTCACTAATCATTCTACTAGTTGTGTGGTTCAAGATTCGGATTCTATCTACGAGGTTCACCGATTTCGGGTTAAACTTAAAACTCTGTTCCGAACAATTCACCGGCCGGACTTGGGTGATTCCTGTCCGAGCAGGGGAAACAAGTAAGAACAAAGGTTCCATGGTTCAACTCGTTGTCAAAATACCTCGATATAACGTCAAACAATCAGAACAGCCAAGTGTTAGACGAACAGGCCGACCAGGTCAGGATGCTGACCGATCGGACAGGCTGTTCGAACGAACAGCCCAACAGATTGGACATGTCAGCCGATCGACAGGCCAGCCGATCGGCTAGCACATGGCCCCACACTTTAACAATTTCATGAAATCTAGTATTGAACGAAGTGCTGTTCGATCGAACTACGGTTTGGGTTGAATTACTCTTCGGATCATGAGATACTATGCTTCAACACTTAATTGATTTTCAACTCGTTCGACATATTGGAATGCCACCCGATCGAACATGTCGTCCGATCAGGTGACATCCTGCTGAGAACTCACTACTGAAGTACCTAGCCGATCGGTTAAGCCGGCCGATCGATCGACCTGAAAGGTAAGGACACTTCAATTTTCTCAAATACTACAACGAAAACTTCAAAAAGTCAAGCCATCATACACAAACACATCCTACTCAAAGGAAGAAACAATCCACTCAAACCGCCCAACCGATCGAGCCTACCGGCCGACCAGGCTGTCCGAACGGACTGTCAAACCGAACGAACAACCGGTCCGATCGAACCTACTGTTCGATCGACCAGGCTGTTCGACCCATCAATGCTTGTATTCATTTTACGCGTTATTCACCGTTATGCTATCGAACTATTCAGGCTAACCCTAATCTTAAGCGCTCCCTTTAATCCATCAATCGCTGTGAGTATACTCGAACCCTTTTTTTCTTTTAGCACTTTTGGGTGTTACATACGTTACTTATCTAAATCACAATCGAACACACTACTCAACTATTTAAACGCTAACCATTCTGCATGTATTACGTGACTAAATGAATGCTTGTTGTTATGTTTACACGTGGAATGCTGTCTACCTTCCTTAACGATGATAGTACTATAGTTTGGACTCAGCACCCGTTCACACGGGGGTTGTTAAGGACCATTACTTGCATGGATTACGGTGGTAATCATGTATTGCGAACTGCCTCGGGCAATCAACCCGCAGTCATTGGTATCGATAGTTCCATGTGGATAATTAACATGCTTCGTTTTCCTCTGTGTACGTGCTGGTTATGCGTAAACTACTTCGAACTCTATATGCTATATCAAACTTGTATGCTCACCTTTACATTTTATATATTGACTTTATTTTAACGTATGTGACAGGCAATTAGGAAGCTTATCTGCTAGGAAGGCGAGCTTAGAATAAGCGTCTAGAGCATAGTTGTCTGTAGATCTTGCAGATCGAGTCTCTAGAAGTATTTGAACAATTTTTATATTTATATATGAATCTGAGTTGTCGGAACAGAACATTTGACTAGTTGTATTCTGTAATAATTTGTTTTACTATTTGGGATACGGTATGGGACGTATTATTTAAACTGAATAGTAATGATAGTTGTTGTGGAAACTTCTGGACAATCTGTTTCGCTCAGTGCCATGCCCCGATGATTCCGTCATCGGTTGGGGTGTGACAACTGGTCCCATTGCCTTGAACTATACTAGGATAATCGTGCGCAACTGGCGAAGGTGTAAGAACCTGATTCGTAGAAGGTAATAGATACGTTAGACTGGGGACAAGCCCATAAACTGAGGATAAACCCAAAAACTTTGGAGATTTGACCAATCACTTGATCCTTTGTCAAGGATACACCTAATTCTGCAAAACTTAAAACTTGATGAAAAAGGATAAAGGATTCTAGTACCCTCTCCTTATAATCAAATGAATTAAAGAACTTGTGAAATAATAAGTAAATCATTACCAGAATGAGGATCATATATCCTCTGAGGATCCTCACCATGAACTGAATATCAGAATATCTAAGGTGCCTGGATCCTTCTTACATGAAGTACTTCTTCAAATGGACAACATTCCAAGCCCTTGGTAAAAGATCACCTTCCATTGTTAGTAAACGATATGCCCCCTTTCCTGCCTCAGCTTCAATTAGATAGGGACCTTCCCACTTTGGTGCTAGCTTGCCATCAGCGGGATTCGTGGTGTATTTAGCCCAAATAAATAAACATAGAGGTAAAGACATAGGGACTGAACAAGTAAATTGTCTAGGCCTCACAACTGCAACTGACGTAAATGGCAATTGAGGGAGAAATTACGGGTAATCGATTGTCTACGATGATGCGATAATAAAAGCAATTTTTTGATTTGATATTCACAATTTACGACTTGGTTTTGCGATTTGCTATTGCCGATTGATATTCTTTCAGGTTCAAGTTTCACAAGGGCCCTAACGTTGTAGTTCGCTTAGGGCCTCCAGAAAAGTTGGAACGGCCCTATACCCCATACCCCATCTGTTTAGTCTGACTATTGGTTTTGCATACCTATGAGGAAATGTTAAGTTTAGGGAGAAGTTAGAAGTAGTGTAAGAGTATCTCCAACGGTGAAGGTGGTCTAAAATCCAACCATCACCATTCCAAACCCCCTACTTTTCTCCAAAACACTAAGGACATGTTTGGATAAGCTTTTCCAACCAACTTATTGACTTATTGACTTAATCAAAAAGCCAATAAGGAGTTTTAGTGTTTGGCAAATGCAAAAGTCCTTTTCAAAATGACTTTTTGAGAAGGAGAAAAAGTCATTTTTAAAAAGTTAGAATGTTGTGACTTTTTGAACTAACTTATTGACTTATTAGCTTTTAGTCATTTTACATCAATAAGCTAAGCCAAACACTTTTTAAAAAACAACTTATTGACTTACTGGCTTTTCCCACCCCATAAGCTAATCCAAACACTTTTTTTAAAAACTCTTTTTCAAAAAGTCATAAGTCAATAAGTCATTTTCCCAAAAGTCCTTTTTAACTTAAATAAGCTTAGCCAAACATGCCCTAAACCATTCCAAATCTCCACACCACACCCCACCTTTTACACTAAAATAAGATAGATATAACATAAAAGCCGAATTGTACAACTCGAATCTAAATCAAGATTACAGTTATGAGAAACTGCATAGGATTAACCGATAGAATTGTGAAAATGTCAGAAGTCGACAGAAGTATACGAGCTGCTAGACCGTTGTCTATGTCTTTTAACCAAAGACATAAATGCACTCTGCACAATCAACCAGCAGAATTAGATATCAAACTATTTTTATCTTATTTTTAAATTAATTGTAAAAAAAATTAAAAATATAGTGCAACACCTGTGCTCTGTGAGACAAGCTGGCCCAGAATTCCAAGTTAGGTATAATCTGAAGGGGTTATATAGAAAGGTTAATAAAGACTGAACAATAATATATACACGGGGCGCTATTTACAAAGAACCGATTGTATATCACGGTTAAAAACAAAATGTACACTTAAAAACTGGTTCTTTGATATATACACTCAACAAGTGCAAGTGGAAACTTACATCTATACCACGGATGTGAAGATAGAAAAAGCGATACACAGCTCCGGCTATAAGATAGCCTCCAAAGAGGCCCAAAATTCTGAACAAGCAAAAAGTAAGGCGTATTAACAAGTACCGAAGATAAGAAAGTAAGCTTCTATGTTTGGTTATATTAAACCTTACACGATTACGAGGGTACCAAACCAGCCTAGGCCACCATTGTTTGATGATACGGTTATAGCACAACCGGATGGATGCCTCAGTTGAGTAATCTATGTAATTCAAAAGATTTTTGTTCAGATTCAAAAAGTCGATATCAAAATTTCCATGATTCATCGGGGGCGCGTTCATTACAAAACTAATTTTAAGTAGAGAACCAGGACTACATGAGAACTCGTATAAACACTTGCATATAGTGTTGTAAAGATATGGTGTATTGCTTTAAAGATATAGTGAGAGAGAGAATGGAGGTGGTTATGCAGTTACATAACCGTTTTGTGTACGACGGTTAAAACAATCGGTACAAATGTTCACTTAAAGTTGGTTTTGTATTGAACGGTCCTCTATGTTACTCACATAATCACAAAAATCAACTCTCTCTAGTATTGTTGGACCCTGCAAAAGGAAGATATAGAAAACATTTAACTGTTGATTAGAGACATTAAAATAGATTTACTTAAAACTGTATAAAAATTCTAACAATCTTTTGGGTACAACTTATGAAATTGACCGAGAAGTTAATAATAATTTAGGGGTGTTCACCGTCTGGTACCGCTAGTTTTGACAAAATATTTGGGCCAAACTGCTAACTATGGTTTCCGAAAAAGAAAATTGAAAAGCAGCCGGGTTGCTTGGGTCAGCCGTATCGACTGTTTTAGCAGTTTTAACCGTTTTTTGTTTTACAAAATCGCTAGTTTGTATTAATTTTTTTGTAATGTTAAGTAGTTCATGAATATAATACATATACATAATTGCATATTTAAAAAATATATATGTAAATAGATAAAACAAGCTAAACGGCCGGTTCCAGGTTCTAAACCAGCGGACTTGTTTCGGTTTGGGGGGTTCAATTGGTCTCAGCAGATTATAACTTCATGAACGCCCATAATTAATAGGATTTTTATAAAATGATAATAAAAAGAGCGAATGAGCATCGTCTTACTTCAACTTGCTTTGAATCACATACAACCGAGACAGAAAGCGAGCAATTCACTACGCCACTGTGCCACATTTTAACGACGAGACCCATGTTAGGACTTTTTTTATCTGCCAAATTTAGAACCACAAATAGTAACATTATGTAAAATACAAAAAAAAAAAAAAAAGGATCAGAAAACATTTTTGTCGTATCGAAAGGACACTGCATACTACCAATAAGATCTGTAGTGATGGTTGGAGTGCGCCCAATAGTAGTACATATAGGATAGCCTGTACATATCCACATAATCGTAGAAAGGTAAGTACTTGAAACCGTTTCACTTATATAGGTGTAGGATTGTGTATATAAGAGTTTCGTAAAGAATATACCGTTTATGTTATTCGACATAAGTGCACTGCAGCCCATGCCACACCGAGCTGATCCGCCACATTCCTGTGAAGTGTATAAACACAAATTATCATGATAATCTTTAATACCTGGTATGAATAGAAACTACAACACTTACCCAACAATCAAAACATTTAGGCGGGTCATGGTTGAAAATCATTGACTCGCAGAGCTGCTCAACACAAAAGAAGATAGAAGGTCAACTTTGAGTAAAACGAATAACGGAAGGCATTGGCATATGCTATAAATTAACCCGTCTAGCAAGCTTCCTCTCGGTGGGTATTGTTAGTTTAGGAGTGTTCATGGTTTGGCGTAAACTACCAAAACTGGTCAATGTTTTGGTTTCTGGTTTAGAAAAAAAATGGAATATTGGATTTTAATAATCTCAACTATTCGCCGTTGGCCGCCAACAGTCTCAACTTCAAAAATAACCACCGGTAGTCCCAACTATTGACATATTGGCCACCAATGGACCCTGACTAACAGAATCCTAACGCCGTTAGTCTCCGGTCGCCGGAAAACCATTTTTGTCAAGAAAAAGGTTTCTAAAGGTCCGATCTAAGGTTACAAAGAGGTTTGGGACGAAAATGTTGAGTTTTCCGACCAAAAAAGTTGAGTTTTCCAGCGAAAAAGAAGTTTTCCGGCGAAAAAGAGTTTTCCGGCGACTTTAATAATTGAGGCTTTTACTAGAAAAAGGTTCCTAAAGGTCCATAATAAGGTTACAAAGAGGTTCGGGACGAAAATGTTGAGTTTTCCAGCCAAAAATGAGTTTCCCGGCCAAAAAACGTTTTTTTCCGGCGACCGGAGATTAACGGCGTTAGGGTTTTGTTAGCAGGGTCCATTGGAGGCCAATATGTTAAAAGTTAGGACTGCCAGTGGTTATTTCTAAAGTTGGACCTGTTGGAGGCCAACGACAAATAGTTGGGATTATTAAAATCCAATATTCCAAAACAAGTTTGTCAAGAACGGACTGGTAATGTTTATTAAATTATTTTAAAATAAGTTATTTAATGGGGTTTCTTATGAAGATTTCATGACTCAAAAACAATTTTGAAGTAGAAAATTACATGTTTGACATGAAAAAGTATATGTATAATATCTAGGGAAATTAGATGCATTATCTAGCTTGTGAAGTTTGTTTTGCTTTTTGGTTCATAATATTTCTGATTTTGTTAACATTTCATATGCCCAAACCGTGAAACCAGACCCAAATCAAACCACTAGTAACTGTTTGTTTAGTTTAGTTCAGTTCCAATTGTCGACAGTTTGGTTTTCCGTTTCTGTTTCCAATGATTAAAAAAAAACTGTTATTAATGGTTTGGCTCACAGTTTGGTCTAAAATTTGTGCAAACCACACCATGAACGCCGCAGTTTTAGGGGTGTGTATCGGGTTGAGACTGGACCAAACCAAACCAAACCCGAACCCGGAATATCTGGAAAATCAAAACTGAAGACCGGACCGATATAGGATGGGTCAGTCTCGGTTTTTTCGGGCTGGGTTGGTCTCGGGTTGGATCAGGACCAAATATGATTTTTTTATACTAAGATGTTTTATTTGTATTTCAGAGAAAGTCAAGACAATTTGGTGTGTCATTTATCCTTGTTAAACCATGGTTAAATAAATTATTGCCCACATTTAAAGAAAAAAAAACTAATTGGTAAAATAAAACAATAAAATGTAACCTGGTAGAGCCAACCTGAAACCAAACCACTGTCCCATTAGATGAAACCTTGTAATATCTGCTTCAATAGGTTATATACATGGTTAGTGATGTATGATAAAAACTTTAAAAAGTAGCTATCACTAAAAAGAATGCACATTAACTTTTCACAAAATCTAGTATATTATAAAGCTATATTTGCTTTAAAGCAAAGCATAGTTTTGTTAGGGCTGCTCACAGTACAAAGCCCGATCCGGGCCAGTAATATATCGGGCCGGGCCAAGACCAAGTGATAGATTTTTCGTAGAGCAAAGACCCAACGGTTGGCCCCCCCATCTGGACTGATTCTAGGTCCCTTCAACTTTTGATGAGTCAATTGGCACAAACCGAATACATCATCTATGGGTCACTGGGTCGGGTCGTACAGTACCTGTTCCGGTTTGGTACAACCCTAACTTTATTTGTTAGTTTATAGCGATGGAAAATAAACCCGAACTTGATGGGCAAACCCGTTACATGCCAGACGGGCAATGAAATGCGTATTCAGGTATGAGATTAGTTTTAAACAAAATTTTCAGTATGTGATGGGTATGAAACATATATATATATATATATATGATTATATGTTACCCAAACCTATCCGTTAGCATTTTTCTTTTTCTTTTATATATTCTTTGTCCTTAGCATAGTTGTTAATGGCGAATAGCGACAAGTTACCTATATGCTACATAGCGAATAGCGATACACTAGAAATTTTTTTTAATAATTTATACGTATATTATATCAAAATACCCTGGTATATACGCTATTTAACATGTATATTTAACAAAAACCTAAAATCCAGCTATTTTAATTGCTATTTATATTAAAAAAATTAAAGGTCGCTGCCATCGCTATCTATCGCTACAGAGAGGCTATAGCCAGACTAGACCTATATGCTACGTTATTCGCTATAGCGAGCGTAGCGATCGCTATTGATAACTATGGTCCTTAGGTATAACTTTTTAGTTTTTATATTCATGGTTTCCTTGGGCAATAAAGTTATACAAAAAAATAAAATATTAAAAAGTTAACTTGAAAAATCAACCGATAACATCTACCAAACTAACGAGTATACCTTATACACGTAGCCACATTGGTAATCAATACCCAACGGGTGTTAAGACTCGAGTCACCAATACCCATTGCCATCCCAATTTATACGCAATTAGTGGTCAGTCACATAGTTGACTTAAATTAGGGAAGCAATGACCAAATTAAAAAAATAATTTTGCATTTTATATCATCAAATTGACCTAAAAAAAGGCATCAATTTGAACAAAATCTACCCTACGACCAGACTGACTATTTTCTTTTTTTGAACCACCATCACCATTTCGTCATCATTGTCAAAAGTTAAATAATTTAAAAACGTACCCGTCTTCGCTGAGAACACCATGGGGAAACTGTTTGGAAGAAGCTGCCAAATTGAAGCTGTAGACCTTGTTGTTATCGGTGATACTGTATTCGCAAACCGCAGATACGGATGGAGTTAAACAGATGTGTTGAAGAAGAAGAAGAAGAAGAAGAAGAAGGAGAAGAAAGCGCCGTAAGTACATTTGGGTTTTGTATGATGGAATGGAAGGAATGGAAGTGAGGTGGTACGAAGGTCAATTACAGACAAATGCTGGATCTCACCGTTGTTGAGGCCCATTGATGAGTACGAACGAGCTCTGACAGTTGTTTTGAAAATGACTCGGGTCATGTGGACTGTCGTTTCAGTCGGTGTTTTGGCTTAAACGTATATTTCTATGAAATTATTTTGATTTTTACCCTCGATATAGAGAGATAGATCGTTACTAGTGTGAACAAGATAAGATATGCTTAAGGGGATATGGACACGTATTTTACATTGATTGAAAAACCATAAAGACAAACATTGGTACCTGTTGGTCGGCATCGGTTTAATTCGTGATGATATTGTTACGCTACCGCAATCGTACCAATGTTGTTTGGCTTGTCAAGAAAACCAATAAAAACTAGAATTGATTTCCCGCGTTGTGGGGATCGGTTTTTAAACGTGATTTGAGCTTGCTGATTTTGTTTTTTTTGCGATTGTTTATCGACGAAATGTAGACCGACTGAAAACGTCCATAAAAATAAGCATAAAAATATATTATATTTGACATGACTCATTTTCGAAAATATTACATCCAGACATAAACCAATTTGTATGTAGAACAACTGAAAACGTCAATAAAAATATGCACCAAAACGTATTATATTTGACATGACTCATTAAACGTAAAATAACTCGAATTTATACCGTCAAATGAAAACATATTATATTTGAGCCGACTCGTTCCTAGAGAAAATTTATGTCAAAATGTACACTAAGTGAATACTTCCATAAAAATAAATATGAAAACCTATTATATTTGATATGACTCATTTAAAAAAAATATGTCGAAATATAAACCAACTTGAATTCATATCGACCCGTATATAATCTAAACACGTAAAACTCAATGGAGGCTAAAATGGGTGAATTTCAAAATTAAAAACAAAAAAAAAACATTCATAGTCAAAGCCACTGCAGCTAAAAGGTCATCTTTTTATATATAATTATATATAACTAGTTTAGAACCTCGTGTATATAGGGGTTGCATAAATTTAATTTTATAAGCAATATAGTTATATTTTTAAAATACCTCGCACATTACACGATTTAAATAAATATAAATACATAATGTAATCGATTATCACATATGATCGTTAATATATGTATTTAAATGATAAATTCAATGTAGTATTTACTTATTAGAATTTTAATTAATTTTTTATTTATTATTAGGTTAGAAACATGTGTATTACATGTGGTAGAATCAATGAAGTATTAAATGATTATTAATAAGCGGAAAAAAAATAAAAGAAATAATAAATAAATAAATAAGAGAGATCCATGAAGTTTGTGATTTAATCCTATTAAATATTAAATAATAATAGTATTAAAAATAATTTAACCAAGTCAAATTTAAATGAGAATAAAAATTTGGGTATATTACACTTTTCGTTCTTTATGTTTGTACCGGATTGCAACGGATAGCCTTTAACTTGAATAATTACAGTTACAATTATTTATTTGCAAAACCCGTCACACTCTACGTCCTTTAGCACTAACCAGATTAAAATTTTCAATTAAGTTTATTCACTTAAGGGTATTCTGGTCAATTTATACTTTTATTTAAATGTTTAATAAATAAAACCAAAAAAATTGCATATACACAACATCTTCCCCAAAACTTACAAGTTAGATCATAGAAGTACAAGATTTAGGTTGAAAACTTACAAGAATCGCGAGAAATCGAGAGAAAGAAGGTCTGGAATGCTGCTGGTCGAATGAGGGAGCTGTCACATCACAAATGATGTGACAGGGGGTATTTATAGGTTGCCAAAAAGGGAAAGTGCACAAGTGTCTGATAGGATGGCACTGATCGGATGACGCCTCGATCGGATGGCAATCCGATCGGATGGTTGGCCATTCGATCCAAGTGTCCAATGAGTTGAGGTTTGGCGTTTCGTTTCGTGCGTTGAGCATTGCGATGCTTTTAAGCGTGTTTCGATTAAGCGATGCAATAGGGTAATATACAATCATCATAAATAACTTGCGTTTAGCGTTTGCGACTAGACTGCGATTGTGATAGAGTTGCGACTGCGTTTCGATTAATCAACCCAAAACATAAAGTAAACATGCACAAGTGACACATAAATAGCACACACACGTAAAACAATATCCAGAACGCATAATACGAGTTGCGATGCGATAAGCGATAAAGCGATAAAACACGCGATAAACATCGATTAAACCTTAATTATTCACGGATACTCCACATAATACAAGTAAAGCGATAAAAATAAAAGATTCGATTACAAGTCATTGACGTACAATCAATAATTAAGCAAGGAGTGACAGATCGCAATTAGCAATCTTTTCTTCCTTTGACTTTGACTTTGACATGTACTTTGACTTTCGAAACACGGGGTGTTACAGCCTCCCATACTTAAGGGAATTTCGTCCCGAAATTAGGCCTTAGCTGTAACAAACAACTGCGGGTACTTTGCCTTCATGTCGCTTTCGAGCTCCCAGGTGACCTCTGCGCCGCGTTTGCCTTCCCAGCGAACCTTCACAATGGGAATGCGTGAGCGTCTGAGCTTCTTGGTTTCTCGGTCCATGATCTTGACAGGCTTCTCCACGAAGTGTAATGTTTCGTCCACTTGTAGATCCTCGAGTGGAACTTGTAAATCCTGCTCAGCTAGACACTTTCTGAGGTTCGAAACGTGGAAAGTCGGGTGGACGTTGCTAAGTTCCTTCGGTAATTCGAGTCTGTAGACCACTTTGCCGATCCTTTCCAGAATCTTAAAGGGTCCAACATATCGAGGCGCGAGCTTCCCTTTCTTGCCGAATCTGACCACACCCTTCCAAGGTGATACCTTTAGGAGTACGTGATCGCCAATGTCAAATTCAAGGGGCTTGCGGCGTCTATCGGCGTGAATTTTCTGACGACTCCGAGCTTTCAGCAGATTGTCTCGAATTTGGAGGATTTTGTCAGTCGTTTCTTGCAACAGCTCAGGACCGGTTATTTGCGAGTATCCGATCTCGTGCCATACAATAGGCGATCGACATCTTCTTCCGTATAATGCCTCAAATGGTGCCATTTGGATGATAGAATGATAACTGTTATTGTACGAGAATTCAACTAAAGGTAAGTATGTGTCCCAATTACCACCGAAGTCTATGACACACGAGCGAAGCATGTCTTCAAGGGTACGAATCATTCTTTCAGTCTGACCGTCGGTTGGGGATGGAAAGCGGTACTTAGATTAAGCGTAGTACCGAGAGCAGATTGAAACGTTTCCCATAGACGCGAGGTAAACCGACCATCACGGTCAGAGATGATGTCGCGAGGCGTCCCATGTCGACAAATGATCTCATCGGTGTAGATTCGGGCTAATTTTTCTACCTTATAGTCTTCTCATATTGGCAGAAAATGAGCAGATTTAGTCAAACGGTCAACGACAACCCAGATGCTGTCGTGACTTGATGGTGTGCGCAGAAGTTTCGTTATGAAGTACATAGCTATACTCTCCCATTTCCACATAGGGATCTCGGGTTGGACGAGTAAGCCAGAGGGTCTTTGGTGCTCGGCCTTGACTTTCGAGCAAGTTAGGCACTTCGAAACATAGAGAGCGATATCTTTCTTCATGCCCGGCCACCAATACTTATAGCGAAGATCCTGGTACATTTTATCGGCACCGGGATGAATAGAATATCGAGACTTGTGGGCTTTGTCCATCAGAATCTGTCGTAAGTCGGTGCGCTTGGGGATCCAAATTCGGTCTAGATAATGGAATATCCCATTCGACTTATTCACTAACTGGGCGCCATCGTTGAGAATCATTTCCTTCTTCAAAGTGCGTTCGGTAAAACATGCATGTTGGGCTTCGCGGATAAGAGCTTCGAGATTATGCTGGGCTTGGATGTTACGAACGCTATGCAAATAGCTTCGTCTGCTCAGAGCGTCAGCAACGACATTTGCTTTGCCAGGATGATAACGAATCTCACAGTCGTAATCATTAAGAAGTTCAACCCATCGGCGTTGGCGCATATTCAGTTCTTTTTGGCTGAGGATGTGCTATAGGCTCTTATGATCTGTGAAGATCGTACACTTGGTACCATACAGGTAGTGTCCCCAAATCTTCAACGCAAAAACAACTGCGCCTAACTCAAGGTCGTGGGTTGTATAATTCTTCTCGTGGATCTTGAGTTGACGAGATGCGTAAGCGATAACCTTGTCTCGCTGTATGAGAACACAACCAAGACCAGGTTCGAGGCATCGCAGTAGACAACGAAGTCGTCGTTTCCGTCGGGTAAAGCGAGAACAGGAGCATTGCAAAGCATATGCTTGAGGGTTCGAAAGGCAGTCTCCTGTTCAGTTCCCCAAACAAAAGGCTTGTCTTTATGCGTGAGAGAGGTAAGCGGCACAACGATTTTTTAGAATCCTTCGATAAATCGGCGATAATAACCCCCTAGTCCGAGAAAAGAACGGACTTCAGACGGGTTCTTAGGTGTAACCCAACTCTTAACAGCTTCGATCTTTGAAGGGTCGACGTGAATACCTTGACTATTGACAATGTGACCGAGGAATTGAACCTCCTCTAGCCAGAATTCACACTTGGAGAACTTGGCATAGAGTCGATTCCCCTGGAGTAGCTCGAGAACCAAACGTAGATGTTGCGCGGGTTTGGTTTTCGACTTGGAATAGATCAGGATATCATCGATGAACACGATGACGAAGCGGTTGAGGAAAGGTTTACACACGCGATTCATCAGATCCATGAAAACCGCAGGTGCTTTGGTTAAACCAAATGGCATAACAACGAATTCATAGTGGCCGTATCGAGTGCGAAAGGCGGTTTTAGGTATATCCTCCTCTTAAATGCGTAACTGATGATAGCCTGAGCGTAGGTCGATCTTAGAGAAACACGTAGCACCTTGTAGCTGATCAAAAAAATCATCGATTCGAGGCAGGGGATAGCGATTCTTGATTGTCAGCTTATTCAACTCCTTATAGTCGATGCACATCCGGAACGACCCATCCTTTTTTTGACGAAAAGAACTTGTGCTCCCCAAGGAGAAGTGCTAGGGCGAATGAAGCCTTTATCAAGCAATTCCTGGAGCTGACTCGAGAGTTCGCGCATTTTGGACGGAGCGAGTCGATAAGGAGCTCTGGCAACAGGATTTGCTCCAGGAATGAGGTCGATACGAAAGTCGATATCACGACTCGGAGGTAAACCAGGTAACTCATCAGGAAAAACAAGAGGAAAATCACGAACTACAAGCACCTTGTCTGTTTCCTTCTCTTTCTTTTCCTTCTCCGCTACTACGATGTTAGCCAAGAAAGCTCTGTATTCCTTGCGGAGATACTTGCTCGCTTGGGTACATGACATAAGTTTAAGGCCTTTCGAAGGAGTATCGCCATACACACAAAGTTGATAAACTTTTGCGAGCGAGAAACAAATCATCTTATCAAAGCAGATAACTTCAGCATGGTTTTCGCGAAGAACGTCCATGCCTACTATGACGTCAAAAATACCGAGTTGCATCAGAATAAGGTCGATAGGGAAGACGTGATTGTTGAGTTCGAGAGTACAGTCACGAAGAACAGAATTGACAGCGAGGGTTCTTCCGGTGGCAACTTCAACATTGAACGTCGAGGGGAGATGGGCGCGCTTACGATTAAGGAGCTTTTCGAATTCATACAACACAAAACAGTTATCGGCTCCAGTATCAAATAAACACGAAGCATAAATACCATTCACAAGGAACGTACCATTAACCACATTGTTGTCTGCTTGAGCCTGACGTGCGTTGATATTTAAAGCACGGCCGTGGGCTGCTGGCTGTTGTTGCTGCTGCTGTTGCTGGGGCTGCTGCTGTTGCGGCTCTTGCTTCACCACTCAGTTTGAGCACATGTTTGAGAAGTGGTTGGGGTCACCACTCGCAAAGCAAGCTCTAGCATGGATCGCGGGTGCGGGAGCCGCTTGTTAGCCTTGAGGACCAGGAAGTAGAGCTTGTTGAGCAGGAGTGTAACATTCCCAAAATTTTATTTATAAAAATTTAAAATAAAATATATAAAAACGTATGTTATTAAACGAATAGATCACGGGTAAGTTGACTGTTAGAAATATGAAATACCTAGACGGGCCTAGGAACCGCTTAATAATTAAATTATAAAAATACATTATATTTGAACTTACTCCGTTTTTAATAAAACTTGGTTCAAATTGTAGATAAGATTATTCTCGTTCTAATGACATATTCATCATTTTATACAAACGTCATATTTTAGAAGTTATAAGCACCAAATGAGTGAAACAGTTAAATTAATTATAATATATATATATATATATTAAATAAAATAATAAAATCATAATAATCAAACACTAACATAGGAAAACTTGAAAATACATGTGCATGAGAACAATTGATATTTGACATCAATGACGTGGACTAAGCAGGATGAATCTAAAACTAACAATTAAATACATTGAGGTATACATGGATGTCTTTAGCGTGAACCTCAAGCTTATGTTAAAGTATAAGTAGACACTCGTATTACAATTTCAATTGTTCATGTCTGTGCCTCTCATTCCCTCACTACACTCACTGTATACTCCCATTTTCTTCACCCCTGAATACTCTAAAGCCCTGCCCCGTTTTAAGTGTTGTAACCCCTGATCGCTGAATCGATACCCTGTCCGATTGATTTAGGACCCACCAACGAATGTCAAGGTTCTGCCCGACTAAGTACGTTGGGGTTCTTTCTCGTGACGTAGGGATAAAGTTGAAATGGGTTACTATACTTAACATGAGTGCATTATATATTTTATTAAATAATTCAGGAGTTATACCCAAAATATAACAACCTTCCTAAAACACCCCTGACACCCCTACACGTCCTAAAATATACCCCGTATATGAAAACCGGTCCCGAATACCTTTAATTTTATAAAAATAAAATAAAAAAAAACAAAATCCACAAGTCACTCACGGGCCGCGAACGAGATCACTAAGATCTCCGCAGGGCGCGACAGCTCAAACACCTGCGTAACCTTAGGCTGACACGTGTCGATGACTCATCAACCCATTGCCGCCTCTAGGTCTCTGGCGGGCCGCGAAGCCTTCCCATGTTTCCGTCGCGGGCCGCGAAAAAGTGTCAGTTAGGCACTATAAATAGGATCGATGAGCTTCAGTTGTTTTCTTTCAAATCTCACACATCTCTCTCAATTTCTGAATAGAATTTATTATACCGGGTATTATACCCCCTAAATAGCGAAGCTCTGCCTCGTTGTAAGTATTATAACCCCTGGTTACGTATTAGATACGCTGCCCGATTGATCTAGTGCTCCGTAACGAGTGTCGAGCTTCTACCCGACGTAGTCGTTGGAGTTCTGTCTCGGGGAGAGTATATCTAATTTATATATGGGTTATTATACTAACGTGTGTGCATTGTTTATTTAACTAGATTATAACCAGAAAGCCACAAAGGAAATACCTAAAGTAGCAATGTGAGTAATCTCCTTTTTATAAACTCTTTTTACAAAATCTCACTTAATTAATATTACATTAAACAGTGATTGAGTATTTGTATTCTACAATTATCGTCGGTATGTTGGGGTTTTGTATACAAAATTTGTTACTACATTGTGAGTAGTAACATGACCACAAGTCGGGTTGACAGTACCGTGGGTGGTAATTAAAGTAGATTGAAACAAATGTAACTAGTAGTTTACCCGTCCGCTGTCCGGGTATATATGATTAACATCATCCAAACTCACTGTATATTTTAATATCATGATGACTACTTATCTAACTATTAAGAACATCAATAACTATGTCTATATTTAAGATAATGTTGACTTTTGATTTGATTTCGATTAATAACTACAACTCTTCTTGAATTGTCATACATACTAATTTAAAATCTTACATCTAATTCGCACAATTTAAAATATTTAATTAATTATTTGTAAATTGATTAACGTAGGAATTGCTAAAACCATTAAATGAAGATAAATGAGATCTATCAATGTTACATGTTTACAAAAGTATTTAAAAAAAACTATCAATGACAACCAAACGTAGATTATATTTATTGGGCGGGGGGGGGGGGGGGGGTTATTTATGAATCACCAAGTTGAACTTTGCATGTTTGTAGGAGAACATCGTCAGTCAAAGTCTGGTTTGAATTCATTTCCCCATATTTAAGTGTACCAAACGTAGGCAAGTAGTGCTCGTCTGCATAACATGAACCATTGTAATAGTCTATAAAGACCGGAAAATAAGTCTTGTCAGATATCACCTCAATTGCTAGCTCACGGCTCATTTCAAACCATTGTGACCCTTTTCGCCATTCATGAAATTTAACCGTCGGGTGCATTTTCCAGTTGTACCGCCCTCGGCCAACTGGTCCTGCCAAATCATAGGACTCGAAATAACTATGTTTAGAGTTGATTAAATAAGAGTATATCGTCGAGAAATTAAATAGCGGAATGCATGACTCCGAGAGGAGAACGAATCGTTGGTTTCAAAAATCGAGTAGCGCGTTAGCTAGTAGCCGACGCTCCGCTTCAACCATGGTTACTTTCCCCCATTCGACATCCTACATTTCATAAAAAAATGTAACAAAAAATTGTACATTACTTTTTACTAAAAATAACTTATGTAAAGAAAAAAGATAACTAAAGCAAGGGGTAAAAAGGTAAATTCACACCTTGCTGGGAATTCTCCGGCCATAAAAAAAACCGACTCTTCTGGCTCTGTCCAATTGGAAGACAAACCGGAACTATGAACATAAATGCTGAAAAGACCATCATGCCCTTTAAAAACAAATCCCACAAAGGTAACAACAACTCCGATCCCCAAGTTGGGGTAGTAGTGTTTTAACACCACCTGTTGGTCTCATTAGCAAATCTGTGAACACAAAGCTGCCTCAAATTCTCCAACACCACCTGTTTCCCCCTATACCCTTCACCGAAATCCTGCTCAGGATCCGGTGCACAATAGCGCCCGTCATTAAGTTATAACTATTTTATAGATAAAATAGTCTAACCATCTTTTTCAATAACAATATGAACTGCTAACTAAAACTAATCATTTATGAAAATCTAAAAAGCGATATGTTGGTTATATAAGTAGTAGATGTAAACACAACCTGTTTTTGGTCCCAAACCAATTTGGTTTTGGTCAAACAAAGTCAAAAAGCAGTTCGGTTTTGGATCTGCACTTCTAGTTATAGCCTATAGGTTCAGTTTTTTCACCAATAGCCGATCTAAACCGACCCACGAATAATAGAAGAAACACAAAACAATTTAAGTCAAAAGACGCAAACCTCATGGACACAATCATCAAGTTGTTGTTCACTAAGGCTTTGAAGCTTCCCTGTAGCAATGAAATTTGCACCTTCTAACGCCGCAGTCGTACTAAATGACCAACACGACCCATACGAACCCTAATTCACATTCACATTTTCAAATCAACATCCAATAACAACAAACAAAGAAACAACATACTGTAACTAATTCAAAACAATATAACAACAAATAAACAAAATATTGTAACTAATTTAAAACCATATAATAACAAATAAACAAAATACTGTAACTACTTCAAAACAATATAACAAATACCTGATCCTTGACATCAGTAACTGCACCATGATCTCTCCAATCAAAATCCTCCGGCAGATCAGTCGTTGGAAGAATCGGAGCTTTTCTAGCATCGTCCGGAAACCGGAGACGAGATCTCAATCCTAGAATCCCAATTTCAGCAATGCGAACCTAAATTTTTCCAATAAAAAACAAAACAACTCAAATCATCAGATCAATTACCATGTTGATATTGGTGACGGCAAATTGGATCTCATGAAGACGAACACTGCCCTATTATAATAATAAATGATTTTCAATTTCTAATCCTGTCACTCGCTAAACAATTTCACTATACATATCAATCAGAAACGAAACAAAACATTAGAAGCTGCAATGAGATTGAAGAAATAAATAAGGAGGATCTACTGTGGCTACGTACCTACCATGAAAACACAAACCCGTTTATTGATTTGGGTTTATTAGGGGAGAGAAGATCAGAGAAAATTCGAGAAGATGAAGGTGTATAATGGAGAGGATGTTATTGGTGATAGTTTTATAGTGGGAGAAGTTAGGGGAGCGTATGAGAGAGAAAGACACAACCGCTGCAACGATTGTGTGAGAGGAAAGTCGGAGCGTATGAGAGACTCGTAATCTGCAAACTGCCATTAACGTGGTGAGAAAATGATGGAAACTGCTAAACTGCCGTACCCCAAAAACAAACTGCCAAATTTTGGGAATTAATACGGCTGAGATTTAATCTCACAAATAACTGCTCAAAATGGACGTCCAGGATAATCTCAAAATCAGTTTTTTCAGCAGTTACATAGCGGCGAACAATTTATTAATAATTGTGCGACAGCCCTCAATACTGTAAAATGGTTTTACTTATTTTGATTAAACTGGGACCAGTATTTCTTGCTGATAAAATGTTTTAAACACGTGTTTCAGGTAATTTAGTGTGAAGCCAATAAAAGCCAGCTAGAGAGCACTGAAAGCTTAGAAAAGTGGCTATAAAAGTTACCAAATTAAAAAGGAGAATTGTTTTCAATAATTAGGGTTATCCCTAAAAACACGTTTATAATGGAAATTTGGGTTTTTCCCATGTATGTATTATTATTAAAAATGTGGTGTTTTACTCTGATAAAATATTTCCTAACTACGGTCCTGATGAAAATTTCCGTTGCCAAATTAATAAACATCGATACCATCTGACTAGTTCGCGGCTCCCGCTCCCAGGGTAAGGGTCGGGGGCTGTGACAGAAGGTGGTATCAGAGCCACTGGTTTAAGCCATTTAGGTGTTCTTTAATACCTAAAACTTAAACCTTATGTTAGGAAATTATTGTTTTAATTTATATGATATTCTGTATAGATAAGTTTTCATATGTATATTATGATTTATATGTTATTCTAACAAATTTTGAGTTCACAGTATGAGGGACCAATATAATTAAATGTACTCATAGGCTACCTAGGCAGATGTATTATGTCTCTAATAGGGATGCCTTACTATTAATTGCATTAAGTTTGCAATGATCGCTTATTCCCTAAATAGGTAAGTACCCCATTTACCTAATATATTTATAAGTTAAAGTTTTTGTATTAATTAAAAGTGCCAATCACGAAAAAAATAAATACATAAATAAATTTGACCCAACATTTAATATATGTAATATATTTATTGTGTGTTGAGATAAAACAATTATGTTGCTTCAATGAATTCATTCAAAGCTTAACTATTAGTCTTTATGGTCAATCTTTCGTTCCATTATGATGACAATAATAATCACTTTTAAACATGAATCTATATAGAAACTAAAGAGACATCAACTACAGGATATGTGAAAATATTTATAAATAAGTAACAATAAATTTAAAGGTTGTTAGATTGGTTGACTTTGTCAAACTAACATGGATTCAAAAATATAATAATAATAATAATAATAATAATAATTGTTAAGCTATGTAGATATATTAAAATGACTGATATAACATTTAATAATAACGATATATGTTTTTGATGTAACACATCAACATATGTGTATATTAAAGTATTAAAAAAATTGGCCTTATATTGAAGTGTA
>NW_023395581.1:0-29505 GCF_002127325.2 Helianthus annuus | reverse complement strand
AGGCTCCAAAAGATAAAGTCATTCCTCTTAAGGACATTCCAGCAGTGGTCAAAACCTCTGCTACAAAGGAGTCTGAAAAGAGGAAGAAGAAAGAGAAAATTGATAACTTGTTTTGTGAATTCTGTGAGAAGAGGAACCATCTAACAAAAGATTGTTTCCATCTAAAAGCTTATGACTTAACCAAAACAAGTGTCACTACTTCAGCTGAAAGTTGCAGTGTTTGTGGTAAAACAAACCATAAAACTCAGGCATGTGTGTACCTCAAAACTTCAATGAAAAGAAGAATGAGTACATGGCTAAAAACATCCTTGAGTTCATCAGCATCTTCACCATCTGTCAAGTTCACAAAGAAACAACCACTGTTTGTGCCAGTTCAAACAGCTGTCACAAAACAGCTGAACCAAACATCTGTCAAAAGAGATGTTCAGGTTACTGATGCACCTCCTGCCAATCAATTCAGAAAGGGCAAGGAAAAACAGTCTTACCAAAGGATTCCACACGTTTATGAGGTCTACAAAAAGCCCTCTAAACCCAGAGTGAATAGGCATCCTTTCGGTTACCAGCAGTTGATTGGGCAAGACCCCCAACAGTGGTTAGCAAGAAACAGTACTAAAACTGTCCAAACCCCTGACTTAACCACTGCCCATCACACTGCATCCATACCAGATACTGTTGAGACCCCATCCAAAGCCCTGTTGGCTTTGGAGTCCTTAATGAACTAATCCTTTTACTTCATGTGCAGGGAGCTTCTGCATGCTTTGATAGTCTATGGTATGTAGATAGTGGAGGCTCCAGGCACATGACAGGATGTAAAGCCCTCCTCAAAGACTTTAAAATCCATGGTGGGGGTGATATATCCTTTGAAAATAATAGTAAAGGGAAAGTTCTGGGGTCTGGAACAGTGCAATCTGGCAATGTAAAATTTGAAAATGTCAGTCTAATAGACAATCTAAAATTCAACCTTCTGAGTGTGTCTCAAATGAGTGACAAAGGGTTTGGGTCATTCTTCACAAAAGACTGTTGTAGGATTGTTGGACCAGAAATGGTCAAAAAGATTGAAGCAATAATTAAAAATGGTCAAACAAAACTTGTTGCTCAAAGAAGTGGCAATGTTTATGTTGTTGACATGTCTAAAGAGTGTCCCAGAGCTGATGCCTGTCTGTTCTCAGCTGCCTCTAACAAAGAGATAGAACTTTGGCACAAAAGGCTGGGACACACAAATCTTAAGACAATAACAGAAATTTCAAAAAATGGTTTGGTGAGAGGCCTGCCACAAAAATTGTTTTCATGTCCTGAACATTGCATTTCCTGTTTAAAAGGAAAACAACATAAAAGTTCCTACAAGTCCATTGAGGAGTCCAAAACAACCCAGTGCTTGCAAATGCTGCACATGGATTTGTTTGGCCCAGTTCAAGTCATGAGCCTCAAAAAGAAAAGATATTGTTTAGTTATAGTTGATGACTTTTCTAGGTTTACATGGACTTTCTTTTTGCACTCTAAAGATGAAACTGCAGGCATTTTGCAAGACTTTGTGACACAGGTTGAAAAGCAATTTGATCTTCCAGTGAAAAGCTTTAGGAGTGACAATGGCACAGAATTTAAAAATAGGGAGTTGGATGCCTTCTGTGTGAAGAAAGGGATTGTAAGGCAGTACATCATCCCTAGAACACCAGAGCAAAATGGGGTTGTTGAAAGAAAGAACAGAACTTTGATTGAGGCTGCCAGAACCATGCTTGCAGATTCAGGTTTGCCATTAACTTTCTGGGCAGAGGCAGTAAACACTGCTTGCTATGTCCAGAACAGAGTTTTTAATCAACCCCAGGCACAAAAAGATTGCCTATGAAATTCTTTATAAAATCAAACCACTGATCTCATACTTCAAGGTATTTGGTTGCCCATGCTTTATTTTGAACTTAAAAGATTCCATTTCAAAATTTGCAGCCAAAATTGATTGTGGTTATTTTCTGGGATACTCAACCACTGCCAAGGCCTACAAAGTGTTCAATGCACGGACCAAGGTAGTGGAGGAGACTTTGGATGTAAAGTTCAATGAACTTTCATCAATGAAAATCCCAGCAAATCCTGCTGAACTGTTTGATCTTGAAAAATTCACTTTTGAAAATACTGCTGTCAAGACTAACAGTGCAGGTCCATCAGAGGATACAACACCAGACTATGGGTATGAAGTCATCATCCCTCAAAGGTCTGCCACAAAAGGGAAAGCATCAGTTGTTCAAAACAACTGTCAAAGCTCAACCACTGCTACATCAACAGTTGTTGATCAAAGTAGCCCATCCACCACTGATTCCATATCCTCAACTACTGCTGACAAAAGTCCTCAAACAGTGGATAAAAGTCAGCAGTGGTCCACTCCATTACCACCCATTCCACCACCTTTTGAAGCCACTGCTGGGTCATCAAAGTCACCAGCAGTGGTTAGCTCAAATGATACACATTTGCAGCCTTCACCAACAAATGCCATCATACCATATCAAGGAGATTTAATCTTCTTGAGATCACATCCACCTGATCAAATCATTGGCACCATCAATGAAGGGGTGCTCACAAGAAGCCAAACCCAAAACATTTGTCTTTTTGCTGGTTTCTATCACTCCATCAGCCAGTCAAGTACCAAGAGGCACTGAAAGACAACAGCTGGGTAGAAGCCATGCAAGAGGAGCTCCAACAGTTCAAGAGACAACAAGTATGGGAGCTTGTACCACTGTCAAAAGAGGTCAGTCCCATTGGCACAAAGTGGGTCTTCAAGAACAAAACAGATGAAAGGAGCATTGTTGTCAAGAACAAAGCTAGGCTTGTGGTTCAAGGTTACAGACAGGAAGAGGGGATTGATTATGATGAAACATTCGCCCTTGTTGCAAGATTGGAAGCTATCAGACTGTTCCTGGCCTTTGCTGTCAACCACAACATGAAGGTGTTTCAGATGGATATCAAAAGTGCTTTCCTCTATGGTACATTGCAAGAAGAGGTATATGTATGTCAACCTCCAGGCTTTGAGGATCCATTTTATCCTGATCATGTCTACAGGCTAAACAAAGCCTTGTATGGCCTGAAACAAGCACCAAGGGCCTGGTATGAAACTCTTTCCAACTTTCTACTCTCAAATGGTTTCAAAAGAGGTACCATTGATAAAACACTGTTTCTTAAATGGAGAGGGAAAGATTTAATGATTGTCCAAATTTATGTGGATGACATTATTTTTGGAAGCACATGTACCAAAATGTGTGAAGAGTTTAGAGAACTCATGACAGCTGAGTTTGAAATGAGTGCAATGGGTGAGCTGCATTGCTTTCTTGGTCTCCAAGTACAGCAAATGCAAAATGGAACTTTCATTCATCAAAGCAAATATGCTAACGAACTTTTAACCAAATTTGATATGAATGATTGTAAACCATGCAGCACACCCATGGCCACAAATAAGCTGGTCATGTCTGATGAAAAGGATGAGCTGATTGACCAAACACTTTATAGAAGCATGATTGGGTCTTTACTGTACCTAACTGCATCTAGACCAGACATCATGTTTGCAACATGTGTCTGTGCAAGAAGTCAATCAGCTCCCAGAAAATCTAACCTAATTGCTGTAAAAAGGATTCTCAGATACATAAAAGGTGCTCCCACACTTGGTATCTGGTATCCAGCTAATGGGAATATCAAGCTTTCAGGTTTCTCAGACAGTGACTTTGCTGGTTGCCACACAACAAGGAAGTCCACTTCAGGAGGGTGCCAGTTTCTAGGTGATTGCTTAGTTTCTTGGCAAAGCAAAAAGCAAGCAACAGTTTCAACATCCACTGCTGAGGCTGAATACATTGCTGCTGCAAGCTGTACAGCCCAACTCCTGTGGCTTCAAAATCAGTTACTGGATTTTGGTATCACTGCCTTAAAGACACCACTTATGCTGGATAGGCAGGCAGCAGAAAATATCATCAAAAATCCAGTTTCCCATTCTACCACCAAACACATCGACATCAGACATCACTTTGTGAGGGATTGCTATGAAAAAGGTTTGATTTCTCTACATCATGTCCCAACTAAAGACCAGCTGGCAGATGTGCTCACAAAAGCACTTGATACAGCCACTTTTGAAAGTCTGGTCTCTTGGATTGGGATGCTGAACATGGAATAACAAGCAACATCTTGTTTTCTATGAATAAAAGCAACAAAATGTTTTCAGAAAATCAAAAATCCATCCTTAAAAATAGCTTAAAAATGAAAATTTCATTAAAATCCTTAAAAGTCTGCCATAACCACTGATTGTTCAAAAGTCTGCTCTACATCAAAAGTCTGCCCATTGCTGAAAGGCAACCTCTGTTCTCTCATTCCTTGATAACCACTGTTGTTCAAAAGCAGTGTCTTATCCACTGATATGCTATCTACTGATAGTAAAAATCATCCACTGCTTTCATCCGTTGCTTTCACCAAAAGTATTGTCCTTCATTTTCACCAGTGGTTGTCACGTGGGCAGTACATAGCAGTCAGACTTTTTGTAACGGCTGCCACGTCAGCATTCACTCTTTCTCCTATAAAACTCCCCACTCACCATCCAAACAGGGTTTTACTGTCGAATTGAATTCACAAAAATTCTCTTCTCAAAGCAGTTTTTCTTTCCATCTCCCACAAAATTTCTTCGATAAATCGTTTCAAAAATGACAAAATCGAAGTCATCTGCAAAACCCACATCAAAATCCTCGAAAACAGCCTCTCAAAAGGCAATCATCACTGACATTCCATTCAAAAAATCTCACAATCTCCTGGGTCTTCTCACAAAACCAGGAACCACAGATGTTTTCGATTCCATTATCACCATCTTGGCAAAATCAAAGTACAAAACTTTGCTCACAGCCGACGCACCCATCTACTTGGCAACCCAAATGGAGTTTTGGAAAAATGCAACCCTTGAAAAACAAGGAGACATTGCAACTGAAATCAAATCTTCCATAAAGGGTAAAGCTGTTCACATTACACCACAATCCATCTCCGAAGTCTTTCAACTCGATGACCAGGCAGGTAAAACTTCCTTCACCAAAAACGAGTTGCACATTGACTTCATTGAAAGAGGGTATGAAGCCACAATGATAACGAAACTGACCTTAGAAAAAGGTTATTTTCCTCCTGCAACAAGATTTTTATTTCATACCCTCCTAGTATGTGTTTCAAACAAAACCACTTCTTTCAATGAGATCCCTATAAAGATTCAAAATCTGGGATATGCGATTCTTCAAGAAGAAAATTATAACTATTCTCGGGAAATCTTTAAAGATTTGGTTAATAATGTTGAAAGCAAATCATTTTTACTGTTTCCAAGGTTTTTAAGCTATTATTTTCAAAAGAAATTCAGTAAGGATGATTTGCTACTAATAAACCAAGGTGAAATAACTGCAATAAACTGTCTAACATCTGAAACATTTTCACGTATGTTAGCACCTTGCAAATCACAAGCAGGGGTACCTGAGCAGACTTTAGCAGCTACCACTGCTCCTCAGGTATCTGCTGCTGAGCCTACTGCTCTAGGTGATCAAAGCAGCAGAACAACTGTTTTGAAACCCACACCTACCAAACCAAAAAGGCCTTCCAAAAAGAAAAATCCAAAACCCTCCAAACCAATCAAAAAGGCAACTCTGGCAGATGAGATACCAGAGTTAATGCCTGTGACAACACAAACGTCACTAGAAACCACTGCTGCTTCTTCCTCACAGCAGTTGGTACAAATATCTCAACCCATAACCATAACTCCTCCTGCTCCTTCACAAAAAGGGTGGGTTGTACACAAAGGGCCACCACATCATGATGCTCTGGATACACTTGTCTCCATCATCCACAGCTCAATGCCCGGAGCAATTCCGCCTTCTAAACCCACCATCACATCCTCAATTCCCCCAAAAACACAACTACTGTTGGATGCAATTGACTTGAACCAGGCACTATCCAGTCCTTCTCAATCACCTGTCAATGAGAATATACCTCAACAAATGACTGGGCCTGCTGTATCATCCATTGCTAACCCACCAACAAAACCTGAGGAGGTTACACCCATCGAGTTACAAGTAACTCTTTGTGGTAATCCAAGTGAAGCAGCCACTACAACTGTTGAACCTACAGGTTTACAGTTGGGCAGTGGTTTCATTAATAAGACTTCCTTGGAGGCAATTCCTTACATAGCACCTCTGCCAACCACCAGTGGATTTATATATCAAACTGGCATCATCAAAAGGTTGTCAAGTGTTGAAGGAAGAAGACCCCAGTACCAAGAAAAAGGGGCATCAGTGGTTAATGTTTGGAATAAATTCCCTACATCTGCCACTGATAAAACCACTGTTAGTGGGAAATCAGATGATCCCATTAAATTGGGTGATGATTTAAAGTACCAGAAATTGACGGGTCGTGTTGAAAAACTTGATAACTCTGTTGCAGAGCTCAAAAATATGCTCCAGCAGTTGTTACAGGTACAAAAGGTACAATCCGCTGTTGTTCCACCTCAAGCACCTGCTCTTCAACAAGCACCTGCTACAAATGAGCTCTGGAATCTCTTTCAACCTTATCTCCATCATCAGGCACAACTGGCAGATCAGCAACATGAAAAACATGTTCAACAGCTGAGAAATGCTATGGAGTCTAGGTTCAAAGACACTCAGGCTGATCTAAAGGCTCTCAAAACTCAGATCCTGCACACCACTGGCACTGCTCCTCCACCTGTATTTTTCATTGATCACCTCCCTGAAGATAATGCCAAAAAGGGGGAGAAAATTCAAGAATGGAGAAGAAAGGGAATAACTGATGGTCTTTATCTTGCACCAGAAAATTCAAATATGACCAAGCAGATCCCCTTGCCAGATGGTAGTAAGAAGATTGATGAGACTACAAATGCACTTGCAGATGCACTTGCTTGTGTAAAAAGGGATAGAGAGGCCAAAAAGAAAGCCAAGGTGGATTATCCGGATCAGGGTACTTCAGGGTCAAGAGATGATGAAAATCTTTTTGATGAAAAGAAGAAGCCTACTAGAAAAGTAAGGCTACCCAAATCCATTCCGGTCAGGCATTCAAAGTCTGTTCAAAAACCACCTCCCAAAACAGGTGTTGTAACCTTTGTTGTATCAACTGCTGTTGGTACCTCAGTAGTTTCAACATCTGCTCCCACTTCAACACACACCACTTCAACACACACCACCTCAACACACACTTCATCTACTGCTTTACCACCATCACCACCAAAATCACAATCACCTCCTGTCAAAAGGCAGAAGACAGCAGATGAAACATCTGTTGTAAAGATAACAGTGGTTGGAACACCAGTTGTTTCAATAGCTGTTAGTCTATCACAAACCACTACTACTACAACCACCTTTCCATCCAAAACATCATCAGTCCCTCCTCAAATAAAGAGGAGGAGGCTAACTCCTAAAGATGATGTCACTTCACCATCCCAAACATCTTCAAAACCTTTACCCCTTGTCAATATACCAAAACGAGTTCCACTTTCTTCTGTTCCTATGCACAAACCTTTACCTCTTGCAGGTGTTCAATTTCCTCTTGAACTAGAAGCTGTCAGAGAAGAGATAAAATCCTTCTATACTGAGGATGACCCTGCCAAAAGGAGTTTGCCCTCAATCAAAGGATATCCATGGCCCAAAAACATTGATGAATATTTGAAAATAAAGGCCAAACAAGCAGAGGATATCTCACAAAGAAACTCACAAGGGAAATCTGACAAAGAAGTTTCAAGATACTACCAATATCTGCTTACACAAGTCAGTTCCCTGGAACGTTTTGCAAAGAATGTTAGTCAACAAATTTCTGAAAGAGCAGCTGAAACTCTGAAGAAAGACTACATTGAAAGCATCATGTTTTACAAGAAATACAAAGGAGAGAGACACATGTACAAAGAGTGGACTATCCCAGAGCTTGAAGCTGAATCAGCCAGAATTCAAGTTATGATAAAAAGGAAAGTCACTCACACTCCTCCTGATTGGGCAAAGTTCAAAAAGAATGTACCTGAAAAGCAGTTGGAACTGAAAAGAATGAAAGAAGAATTGGTTGTTGCTGAATTTGGCACCAAAAGACAAGTAGCTAGATGGAAGGAAGATTTGGTCAGGTCAACCTACAGAAGGTTGGAGGAATTAAGGAAGAAAGATCCTAAAATCCCTCAAAAACCTGACTACCCTGAAGCAGCGGTTTCAAAAGGACCATGAAAGCTGCAAATCAGGAGATCCACTGCTCCAGCTGGTACTGCCTTTTACAAAAGAAGGAGTCAAAGCCAGCTAGGTGCTGAAACAGTTCAAGATATTCTTACTGGCAATGATGTTGTAAAAGAAGGCCTGTTAAGAACGTTGAAAGAAGAACTTGAACAAGAAAATTCTGCTCCCACTGCTCAGCCAGTGATGAACCGGCCAACCTCTCCAAATACTTCTGCAAATAAGCATCTCCCAAGAAACCCACCAGGCTCAAAAATACAAAAGTGGGCAACTGACAAACAGACCCGCGTATTGACCTTGCTCAGGTCTGGTGGAGAAATGAAGACAATATCAAGGGAACAAGCTCTTGGCCTGAGTCTTGAAGATTTGCAGGATCTCCTTGATCTTCCACTTAGCAGGGATGATGAAGATACAGATGCCCTGAACTTTGAATTACAATTTAAAGGTCAAATAAGGGAACTGTTGATGAGGCAATAAAACATCCACAATAATGAAGAGTTTTGGTATTATCTGTTCCAGGGGGAGATTGTTGGGATTGAACCCTATCAGAGGAACAGATAATGTAAAGCCAAAACTAGGTCAGCTTAGTGGATTCAAAATAAGCAGATGCAGATATACATATCTCTCCCCTTGAAAGTGATTACAACAACTGATGACCTCCTATCTGCTGATCTTACTAACTGCTGACCAATAACTGCTGCTCAATTAAAGATCTGATGAAGACTCAAGTCCTGCTGATTCAATCTACTGCCTTGAGTCAAGCATTGCTGATCCGGACAAGTGCTGCTGGGTTCACAGCAGTAGAAGGTTGCAGCAGTTGTTCTATAGTCTGTTATGTAATAGAATGTAATAGCAGTAGTTAACACAAGCAGTGTCTGTATATATCAGAGGTTAGAGTTTGTTAGGAGGTTAGATGTCACTTTCATGGTGACGTCAGCTAAAGATGCTCAGTAGTTTGCAAGTGCTTATAAATAGTACAGTACTTTGTACTGTTCTATTAGCTCTTCACATCATTCATCTTCTTTGCACGAACAAACTACTGAGCTCGGGCTGAGGGGGAGTTTGCATTCATACATCATCATTGTAATCGTTGTTTGAAATAAATTCAATCATTCGGTTCTATGTGTAAAGATGTTTGATTAAAAGTATTACTCTCATTTGATTGTATACAAAGTTTGTGTTCATCTTAATTTCCGCTGCACACTCATTCATTTCCATCTTATTTTACAAACAAAAGTACAATCAAAAGGAAACTCAGATCCAACAATACAATTAACCGACTCATTTGAAAAGGTTTAATAAAAATTGATTTGAATGCACAAGGCACAACATATCTTTTATAACTTGGGACAATTATCTTTATAATCTTGTATACAGATTTACATGTTCGTTGTACGTTCAGTGCCCGATGTAGAAACCGAGTCAAGATTAACAGACACGCAACAAGTATAGGCCCACAAGAGAGTGAGATACCATTTCCCTTATGCACTGTCAGGGGTATGCCTACACCTCGTGCATAAGACGTGGGCATTTTATAATACAATGATGTCAAGGATATCCGGGACATGGTCATTAACCCCTAAAGGCTTTTATTTCAAACAATACAGATTAAAGCGGGTTACCTCAATAATTTAATCATAATACGACTAAACATTCAATACCCGACCAAGCGGTATTATTATAATACCGTATCCCAAGCCCGTATAGGGAAAATAAGTTAAAAGTATTTACCTGAGCTAGCAAAAGCAATTTATACTTAGCCGTATATTCTAATCAGCAAGCGCAAGTACTTCTACTGGGGCTCTCAATCTGGAACGAAGGTTTTATTAACCTATTAGATTCCTAACGGGTCTTATTTAAGTCGTAACTTAGACCGGTTAGTTTTAAGGAAAGGTTTACGGTTCAAAACGCATGATTAAACGAAGACCGGATTGGAATGTGATTTAGACCCGACAAGTTTGGAGACTTGTATATTATGGGTAAACTAAGCACATTCTGAATTTTGAGATAAAAATGATGAGGTTTGACCCGTTTCGGCTAATTTATGCAAACTAGTTACATAAACTGAACCGAACGCGCATGAGGCGTATCGGGTAACCGTAAGAGTCCTATACAGGTTTCCTAAGTCAATATGCTCTATATATGTTGTGATATCAGTAGGATATCTTCCATTTTTCCCAAAACGAGTTTAACCCCAATAAACGCCCCGTAGGGGTATTTCGGTTATTTTAAAGATTATAAAAGCGATTTCCGGGTTAAACAGGAAATCTGAGTTTTCTGACCAGGTTATAAAGTTCAAAATACTTTATTTATTATTTAAAATCAGTAGCAATTGGATTCGTGTTAACATACTATGTAGAACTCTTTTTATGTCCGAAAAGGGTATATTCAGTATTTACCGAATCGAGGTCATAACCGTAGGTTATGAGCAGCTTAAAAATAATTAAAAATATTTAAAAATCTCAAAATATTATAATACATCAGTGGGTAAAAGGTTTGGTGTCAAAAATTGGGTTTAGATAGGCTTTATGATATTTGCGTCGTTTATTTACCAAAAGGCGTTATAATTACGCTAATGAGCATAACTCCTAATCTAGACCTCCAACTGATATGAAAATTTAGGGACAACTTTATAAATCAGTAATAAGGATTTTTGTCCTTTCACTTTTCCAAAATTCTCATTTTATAGCAAAAAGGGCATTATGGTCAACATTGAGCATTTAACGGAAACGTGCATATGGAATAGACAAACAACGAACCAATCCCAGAGGGTTATACCCCCATGTAACTTGGTCCTAAGGAAGTCCTAAGGCACTTCTAGACTCTACTAAAACGGGTCAGAACTGAAGTCAAAGCAAAAGTCAAAGTTTTGCGACTTTCGGTTCCGAACCGGGTCAAAACAGGAAATTGTCGGATCAACAAGCTTAGATCAGTTCTTAAACTCATTACCAAGTTATATGAGTGATAAAATAGGTTATACGCCTTCTACATTGCTACTTATGCGTTAAATCGAATATTAAGCTTCTGTTGACTTATTATAAACAACTTTGACCCGACATTTGACCTAGTTAGAATGGGAATCAGAGGGTGCCCTTTTAAGGGTTTAAAGCCCACATGATTACCAACTTATAACTACCTTTGATTCGATCAATCACTGGACCAATAGTGATTAATCATTAAGTCAACCGTTATTTACGACGGTTTGACTTCTAAGCTAAAACTAATCGAAAACTCAACAAGGAAAGGTCAAGCATACTTACAAAGGTCCTATGCACGACTATGGAAGCTTAGAAGGAGGTCTTGAGCTCCAGAAATGATCAGCAGATGAAGGAATGAATGAATGAGCAAAGTGTGCAACAATGGGCTTTATATAGTGTTCATATCTTCATAGATTGTTGACAACAAGGTCTACCATTGATGTTTGATCACTAACAAGTGTCCCTAATTGTCTAGGGGTTGTTTAGGCAGCTCTTGGAAGTGTTTTAAGGCCATAAATGTCGCTTACATGGGCTGAACAGGCAAAAAAACGATTTTCTGCATCTGGGCGTGCCAGGCGGCCCGCGTAAGGGTCCTCCTTGGCTTTACGCGGCCCGCGTGAGCCTTCGAATCTGATTCCAAATCTTTTCATTAGTTGCATGCTTGGCTCCTGGTTCTTCGAAAGGTCAACTTAACTTATCGCTTGCACTTTGACCCCTTCCAAATTACATACAAGGGCCCCTAGACTTTTACCCATCATGTTAAGTCCTTGTTTACCCTGTTATTACCCGAAAAAGTCTTAACTTTCAACGTTGACGCTTTTAACCCCTCAATTTGATCATAACTTTCTCATACGACAATGAAACTTTATGAAATTCTTACCGTGCATTCTAGTGAGCATAATTTACCTTTACAAAGCTTCGGGTTTGCTAAAAGGTCACTCAGAGGTATAACTTAAACATGTTGACACGTTTAACCCCTGTAGTTTGTAATTTCTCACTTTTTTTCACAATGAGCTTCGTATGATGCATGAATCTTTCGTTTAAGGGTATAAACATCATGTAGGGATATTGTAGGGCATATTTATCCATTGTTGACATTTTGAACCCTTGAATTCTCATACTTTCTATGTTTGTCAACTTTAGTCCCTCTATAGTATTCATTGACTCGTTCAGGCTTATGACACGTGTCAATACATTATAGGACGTGAATTCTCGAGGTGTTACATCCTCACCCCCTTAAAAGAAATCTCGACCTCGAGATTTGTTAAAGTAAAGGAAGTATTTTCTTTCTTATTTTGGGCTTAATCTTCCCCAGTACCTTTAAGCCTCTAAGGTACTCCAATTGACCTTTATAATAGGTATATGTGTCTTTTTAGAGCTTCTAATTCTGTCGATCCTTAACCGACACGGGTCGTTCATCATATCATAAATCTGTATATCGTTATGTGATAGTGCTCTTCGACCTATTGGTGACACGTCCTTAATCATTAGTGTGGGGCACATTGCGCGTTCCACCAAGTTCCTTAATTAGGTCTTAGCTCGTAAGCTATTTAATCTTGATACATTCGAATCTTTCGAATGATTCTATATTTATATTCAGAGCTTAACTAGTCCGAAAATTTAACAACTTGGCACACCCTTCTTGGGTGATATCTTTTGTTGAACCTTATTCCTTAACATGAATTTAGGAGGTTTGCTATTCTCATTAATCCTTGATTTTCTGCCGAATATTGGCACCTTACTGATGATTAGGGATTTGTATGATCTTATTTGTTGTTTCCAGTGCAACTTTCAGATCCTGAATATTGGACTTACCAATCTATTGTCCTAACAATAGATGTTTAATATTCCATCTATACAAGGTCTCCAAAGGAGCAGCCTTGATGCTTATATATCAATCATTATAGAAAGTTTATCTTAAGGTAAGATAGTTATTCCAACCACTGCTTAATTAATTTCAGGGAATAGCTAATCCTTGTCATTAGTCGAACAAATCGACGATCCTGGGCAGTTGATGGAATTTCCTAATCGATGCCTATTTAGGGTTGCGGTAATAATGCATAAGCAGAATGAACCGTCTTACTTAATTAATTATACCAAACTCTCGGAATATTGAGTTAGGCTACATGAATCCTCTATTTCAAAACTTACTTAATCAGGGTTTTCGACCCTTTCCAATAATGGTACTAGCTGTCTTGGAGATTTCATAATAATGATGCAGCCCTAAATGGGATATAAATCTTAACTCTACTCGCCTCTCGGGAGGTAAACAGGGTAGTCTCAGGAGAAGATAATCAAGATACAAGGAGATTACAGAGATTTTTCGAATCTCAGGCTCCAGTTCATCCATCCTTGCTTGTGTCAAATGAGTGACTCATGTACGAGTCCACAAATTTAATCAAAGACACTTACTTGAAAAGAAAATTTTCCCTTTTATAGATATCCTCTTTGAATACTACTGGTTGACTTTGGTACCATATGAGTATTTGAATATCCTTGCGGTTCCATGTATTAAACCTCCATACTGATCAGGCATGGAAGCAATCTATGGAACACATTAAGATACACAAATCCTCATATGGCGCTTTCGTCATACCATTTGGTATTCGAAATCAATGGAGATCAAAGGGATATCAATTTTTATAGGATGTTGTACTTTATTTGGAGAGAGGGTACATTAGGACTTTATGATTGAAGATTTCTGACAGGAATAGAAGGAATGGTTCCTGTGAATTTTCTACCCGTAGGTTTTACCTTACGCTTAATATATAGGGTTTTATGAAACGTTTTTAAAAGCTTGCTATACCTATCGTTTATGAAGGATTTATTGGTATCCGAACCAAAATAAAAACTCTTAGCATTTAAATTTCTGATAAAAAGTTAGGGAAAGTACCTGAGGCCATTATTTATGAACTAGCTCAGGTATTTAGGCGTTTTCATTCTTAGGTTTTCCTTCACATATTTAGGGCACGTGGTCTTGATGTGGCCTTTCTCATTACAGCCGAAGCAAACTGCATTCTCCATGTCCTTGCAGTCCAACGTTTCATGTTCCCCTGATTTGCAGATCCCACAAGCCCTTGGTTGTGATTGGGATTTTGGTTCGAACCTGCACTTCCCATAATGGAGCTTCTTGCAGGTCTTGCATACTGGTTTCTGGTTGGACTTTTGTTTGTTCTTCTTCATAGAGCTCTGGGAGTTATTTTCCTCCCTTTTCCTTTTTAGCTCATTTTTTGCAATTGAGGCATGAACAAGATCCTCCTTATGAGTAAGGAAATGTGGTCCTAGATAAAATTTGGAGCGAGTAGCCTGGGGTTCCTTGAACTTTTTCATAGCCTTTTTCACAGCCTTCCCAACAGCTGCGTCTATCATAGTTTGAAGAACACCTTCGGAAATTCTAAGGCTCACAATCGTAGCATCATTGGCATGTGTCGCATCATTCATAACACGATCAACGGCTGTCTTATCTGAGTTTGCCATACTCGATATTGGTTCCTAACACCAATAAAACAATTTCTTAGCTGCAATCCAACAACTGCTATTCTTCATCCTGATGGCCTTAATATATATTAACCATGGTATCTGTAGACCATACAGGCCAATAATGTACTAACATTCTTAATGAATGTTATTTAATATATATATTCATTATGTTTAGCCTAGGTCACGAAAGACCATCAATGGCATTTAAGGTTTGGACCTAATCCATCATCTTTTTGACAGGGGATCACAAAGTCACATCTGTCTTTATTATATTGATGAATTTTGGATAGCTTGAAAGCTTGTCATCAGGGTATCAGAAAAGAGAAGTTCCTAATAGATACAAATATCAATCTAAGATTTGTTGGAGCGTTTTCTTAAGTATCATCGGCAAATTTCCATCTCGCATTAAATGACCGGAGTCCTAAACAGGCGGAGACAACAGTTCTCAACAATTATTATTCATTATAGAATTATATGTGCCAGTAGTAACTAATTTCTGCATAACTACTTGATAAGGAAAGGTACCTGCTATTTATTTATCATACTGCACCATCTCCTGGGCGTTCATCCTGAAGACTCATGCGTTTGTTCTCTTGGCTTCTTCGGGCTTCTTCTGATTTCTAGGGCAGTTAGTCTTGATATGCCCCTTTTCGTTGCAACCGTAGCAGGTTGCATCCTTCAACTTCTTGCATTCCAACGTTTTATGTTCTTTAGACTTGCAAATCCCACAAGGCAGAGGCTGAAACTCAAATCTGCATTTCCCCAGGAGGTATTTCCTACAGGTTTCGCACCTGGTCTTCTCACCCGACTGCTGGCTGTCTTTCTTAAACCCGGAACTCTTCTTATCCTCAGAGTTCCTCTCTATCTTCTTATCGGAGCGATGAGAATCCTCATCCTCCCTTTTACGCTTTCCATCTTCAGAGGCTTTGGCAGCCTTGTTTCTGACTACATCGAGTGTAAGAGACAACGACAGGTCTGCCGCTGACCTGAACGTAGCAGGTCTCGATGCTTTCACACTTGCCTTTATTTCTGGGGCTAGACCCCCAATAAAGCGAGCTATGCGCTTTGGTTCCGGCGTGATTAAGTAAGGAACCAATCGAGACATAGTATTGAAACTTGTAAGGTATGCTTGACAATCTAAGTTCTCCATGACTAGTGTCAAGAATTCAGTCTCAATCTTCTCAACTTCATGTTGAGGACAGTAATTTTCTTTGATAATAGCAAGGAACTGATCCCAAGTCATGTCGTACAAAGGGATCTTCCCCGTAGCTTGGATCAGTGACCTTCACCAAGCTAGAGCTTCTCCTTTAAAAGATTGTGAAACAAACTTCACAATGTCTTGCTCTGCACAACCACTGATGTCAACAACGGTGTCCATCTCATCGAGCCACGTCATGCAGTCGATGGCTCCTTTTTCTCCTGTGAAGTCTCTGGGCTTGCAGGAGACAAAATATTTATATGAGCAGGTCTTAACTAGTGCCTGTTGATAAAGCACCACCTGTCTAGACGGGACACTCCTTTGATTTGACGAGTTACGAACATCGTCTTCCTTTGACTCGTGTGATTTTGAAAGGGGCTTACTACGAGCCACAGATAGAGTCTTAGAGTGAGTATCACTTAATTCATCATACTGTCTGTCGAGAGCTTGTGTAACGGCATTATCTATTAATGCCTGCAGTTCTGCACCAGTTATATTAACTCTGGGAGCATCATTATTCTCCCTCTGGTGACTGTTAACCTCATCTGATCCAGCCATGTAGCTTGATTGCGACATACATAATGACAATTATTTACTCAGAGGTTATTATGGATTCATCATTTTCGACGATTCATCAACCATGGTAATATAAACCATATTGGTTAATTTGTTAGTTATATTTTCATTGTAATTTATCCTAGTTATAAAACATTAAGGATATTAAAGTGGCGCAAAAGGCCTAGTCACAAGGACTCTTTTAATTTATAAGCCATGATTTCAGAGAATCTAGGCATTAAGGTTTGAACATATTTTCATTACCTTTTGTTGACAGAGAGTCAAAGACATCAACTGTATCTTGTCCCTTAGGACGATATGTATGGTCCGTAGGCATTTCATCACTTATGGATGTTTATAATATGACCATATTCATTTGATGATTTAAGCCATGATTCTAAATTACTAGGCTAGATAAGGGTTGGAATTTCCCAATGTAAAGATGACGAGTGTAATTTTATCGTATTACTGTCGTCAAGAGTGTTAACATGTTTGCGGATGTTAACGAGAATCTGAATCTCTTTTAAACATGTTTTTCCATCATAGCTAGGTCTTTAATGACATTCAAGCTAGGTTTTACCCCTTTAAGATTCTTTCAATATTTATACTGGTAGATCAATTATGAAAAGGGATAATAATTTGATTTATTTGATATATTATATTCATACAAAATGATAAAAGGAGTACATAATTGCCCTAACGGGACTTGAAAGGAATGATGTTGTCCATGAAGGGACTAGAAGATAAACATGTCTTCAGAAGGATTTATTAAAGATATGATCTTCAGCAAAAAGGAGTTTTCACCTTATCTCTGAATGTTTTCTCCCTGGATGCACGTTTTATCCTAGCCGTGGTACGAAGTTCAGCATTTCCAGGCTCCGGATGAGGAGAAATCCTAATACAGCTTCTTCGCTTGGCGACGTACCCAATATATAAAAATAATTGGAAGCAATAAATTCCAGATTAGAATCGAGAGTATTCCTATGTTAAGTCTAGACTTAGAAGTTTTTAAGGAATGTGCTACTGTGTCATTGAGATTAAACACAAAAGGCTAGTGTTTAATTCACTCAATGTTGGCTCTGATACCAACCTGTCACACCCCGAATTTCCACGTATCACCGGTGGGCCCGGTGGGGAGTATCGTGACGTAATTGATGTCATCATAGTCAAACAACACAATATATAAATGCACAGCGGAAGCAAAAGATAAATATATTACATTCCGAATATAAAGTAATGTCAAAGTATTACAGCGGAAAGTAAAGGATCCACAGGCGGATCAAATAAAAGAAAACTGTTCAACAGACTTTAGGCATCTAGAACTTGCAAGATTCCTTATTAACACCCTGAGCTTCCAGCTTACGTTCAGTACCTGTCACTTAACCCTTTTTGGAAAATGCGTCAGTTTACACTGGTAAATACAATTAACCGACTCATTTGAAAAGGTTTAATAAAAATTGATTTGAATGCACAAGGCACAACATATCTTTTATAACTTGGGACAATTATCTTTATAATCTTGTATACATATTTACATGTTCGTTGTACGTTCAGGGCCCGATGTAGAAACCGAGTCAAGATTAACAGACACGCCACAAGTATAGGCCCACAAGAGAGTGAGATACCGTTTCCCTTATGCACTATCAGGGGTATGCCTACACCTCGTGCATAAGACGTGGGCATTTTATAATACAATGATGTCAAGGATATCCGGGACATGGTCATTAACCCCTAAAGGCTTTTATTTCAAACAATACAGATTAAAGCGGGTTACCTCAATAATTTAATCATAATACGACTAAACATTCAATACCCGACCAAGCGGTATTATTATAATACCGTATCCCAAGCCCGTATAGGGAAAATAAGTTAAAAGTATTTACCTGAGCTAGCAAAAGCAATTTATACTTAGCCGTATATTCTAATCAGCAAGCGCAAGTACTTCTACTGGGGCTCTCAATCTGGAACGAAGGTTTTATTAACCTATTAGATTCCTAACGGGTCTTATTTAAGTCGTAACTTAGACCGGTTAGTTTTAAGGAAAGGTTTACGGTTCAAAACGCATGATTAAACGAAGACCGGATTGGAATGTGATTTAGACCCGACAAGTTTGGAGACTTGTATATTATGGGTAAACTAAGCACATTCTGAATTTTGAGATAAAAATGATGAGGTTTGACCCGTTTCGGCTAATTTATGCAAACTAGTTACATAAACTGAACCGAACGCACAGGAGGCGTATCGGGTAACCGTAAGAGTCCTATACAGGTTTCCTAAGTCAATATGCTCTAAATATATTGTGATATCAGTAGGATATCTTCCATTTTGCCCAAAACGAGTTTAACCCCAATAAACGCCCCGTAGGGGTATTTCGGTTATTTTAAAGATTATAAAAGCGATTTCCGGGTTAAACAGGAAATCTGAGTTTTCTGACCAGGTTATAAAGTTCAAAATACTTTATTTATTATTTAAAATCAGTAGCAATTGGATTCGTGTTAACATACTATGTAGAACTCTTTTTATGTCCGAAAAGGGTATATTCAGTATTTACCGAATCGAGGTCATAACCGTAGGTTATGAGCAGCTTAAAAATAATTAAAAATATTTAAAAATCTCAAAATATTATAATACATCAGTGGGTAAAAGGTTTGGTGTCAAAAATTGGGTTTAGATAGGCTTTATGATATTTGCGTCGTTTATTTACCAAAAGGCGTTATAATTACGCTAATGAGCATAACTCCTAATCTAGACCTCCAACTGATATGAAAATTTAGGGACAACTTTATAAATCAGTAATAAGGATTTTTGTCCTTTCACTTTTCCAAAATTCTCATTTTATAGCAAAAAGGGCATTATGGTCAACATTGAGCATTTAACGGAAACGTGCATATGGAATAGACAAACAACGAACCAATCCCAGAGGGTTATACCCCCATGTAACTTGGTCCTAAGGAAGTCCTAAGGCACTTCTAGACTCTACTAAAACGGGTCAGAACTGAAGTCAAAGCAAAAGTCAAAGTTTTGCGACTTTCGGTTCCGAACCGGGTCAAAACAGGAAATTGTCGGATCAACAAGCTTAGATCAGTTCTTAAACTCATTACCAAGTTATATGAGTGATAAAATAGGTTATACGCCTTCTACATTGCTACTTATGCGTTAAATCGAATATTAAGCTTCTGTTGACTTTTTATAAACAACTTTGACCCGACATTTGACCTAGTTAGAATGGGAATCAGAGTGTACCCTTTTAAGGGTTTAAAGCCCACATGATTACCAACTTATAACTACCTTTGATTCGATCAATCACTGGACCAATAGTGATTAATCATTAAGTCAACCGTTATTTACGACGGTTTGACTTCTAAGCTAAAACTAATCGAAAACTCAACAAGGAAAGGTCAAGCATACTTACAAAGGTCCTATGCACGACTATGGAAGCTTAGAAGGAGGTCTTGAGCTCTAGAAATGATCAGCAGATGAAGGAATGAATGAATGATCAAAGTGTGCAACAATGGGCTTTATATAGTGTTCATATCTTCATAGATTGTTGACAACAAGGTCTACCATTGATGTTTGATCACTAACAAGTGTCCCTAATTGTCTAGGGGTTGTTTAGGCAGCTCTTGGAAGTGTTTTAAGGCCATAAATGTCGCTTACATGGGTTGAACAGGCAAAAAAACGATTTTCTGCATCTGGGCGTGCCAGGCGGCCCGCGTAAGGGTCCTCCTTGGCTTTACGCGGCCCGCGTGAGCCTTCGAATCTGATTCCAAATCTTTTCATTAGTTGTATGCTTGGCTCCTGGTTCTTCGAAAGGTCAACTTAACTTATCGCTTGCACTTTGACCCCTTCCAAATTACATACAAGGGCCCCTAGACTTTTACCCATCATGTTAAGTCCTTGTTTACCCTGTTATTACCCGAAAAAGTCTTAACTTTCAACGTTGACGCTTTTAACCCCTCGCAGACGAATTTGATCATAACTTTCTCATACGGCAATGAAACTTTATGAAATTCTTACCGTGCATTCTAGTGAGCATAATTTACCTTTACAAAGCTTCGGGTTTGCTAAAAGGTCACTCAGAGGTATAACTTAAACATGTTGACACATTAAACCCCTGTAGTTTGTAATGTCTCACTTTTTTTCACAATGAGCTTCGTATGATCCATGAATCATTCGTTTAAGGGTATAAACATCATGTAGGGATATTGTAGGGCATATTTATCCATTGTTGACATTTTGAACCCTTGAATTCTCATACTTTCTATGTTTGTCAACTTTAGTCCCTCTATAGTATTCATTGACTCGTTCAGGCTTATGACACGTGTCAATACATTATAGGACGTGAATTTTCGAGGTGTTACACAAACGAGGAAGGAACGTTATGCTTCATGAAAAGGATTTGGGTTCCTCTGTTTGGTGGTTTGAGAAAAGTTATTTTTGATGAGGCACACAAATCACGGTACTCTATCCATCCAGGAGCGGATAAGATGTACCAAGATCTTAAAGATTATTATTGGTGGCCTAGGATGAAAGGCGATGTTGCTGTTTACGTTAGTAAGTGTTTGACGTGCGCCAAAGTAAAAGCGGAATACCAGAAGCCTTCAGGACTTCTGCAACAACCTGAGATTCCCAAGTGGAAATGGGAACAAATTTCCATGGATTTTATAACGAAGTTGCCAAGAACGCCAAGAGGTCATGACACTATTTGGGTAATAGTGGACCGATTAACGAAATCTGCGCACTTCTTACCCATCAGAGAAAAAGACAACACGAGCAAATTAGCTGAAATTTACATGAGAGAAATCGTTACACGTCATGGAGTGCCTTTCTCGATCATCTCTGATAGAGACGGAAGGTTTGTATCAATGATTTGGCAGTCTTTCCAAGAAGCTTTTGGCTCGCAATTGAATCTAAGCACTGCATTTCACCCACAGACCAATGGACAAAGCGAACAGACTATTCAGACATTGGAGGATATGCTGAGAGCATGTGTTATGGATTTGGATGGTAGCTGGGATAAGCACTTACCATTGGTCGAATTTTCATATAACAACAGCTACCATACCAGTATTGGTGCCGCGCCATTTAAAGCTCTGTACGGACGCAAGTGCAGGTCACCGCTTTGTTGGTCTGATGCAGGTGATAAACAACTGGTTGGTCCCGATGTGGTCCAGGAAACCACAGATAAAATTGCACAGATCCGAGATCGCATCAAGGCAGCTCGCGATCGACAAAAATGCTATGCAGACCGAATATGGAAACCTCTAGAGTTTGAGGTAGGTGACATGGTTGTGTTGAAAGTATCACCCTGGAAGGGTGTAGCACGCTTCGGGAAGCGTGGAAAGTTGAATCCGCATTATATTGGTCCATTCAAGATACTGGAAAGAATTGGGTTAGTAGCATACAAGTTGGATTTACCTGCCGAGCTGAACGGTGTTCACGATACATTTCATGTATCAAATCTGAAAAAGAGTCCAACGCAAGATACTGTTGTCATTCCCGCAGACGAGATTCATATTGACAACACACTCCATTTTGTTGAAGAACCCGTTGAGGTTACGGATTGGAAAGTGAACAAAACTCGCAGGAGCAGTGTCAAACTCGTCAAGGTTCGTTGAAATGCAAGACACGGTCCAGAATACACCTGGGAGCATGAGGACCGAATGAAAGAAAAGTACCCCCACTTATTTCCCAAGACCCCTGCAACTAGAAGCAGAGCCTAAAATTTTGGGACGAAATTTTTCTAACAGGGGGAGAATGTGACAACCCTCACCAAACCAGGTATCCGTACGAATTAATTAATATTTAATTAATGCTTAATTACTGTGCTTGCTTACAATTGTGGATAAACTACTACTTGAATTCTGATACATACACATGCATCATACTTTACTAACTGTCACTCCATTTATTTACACAGAACTATAGTGACAAACTTGATGCACAAAAGCACAGTAGCACAACGAACGGATAACCCAGTAAACGTGCTGACATAGCCAGCACCAGACAGACACTGTCTCTAAGGCCAGTATGAGCCGGGAATAGATCACTACACTAGTAGGGAGTGTAGGGAGTGTAGAGAGGTGAGGATTGTAGAACTGCGTCACTAGGTATTAGTTATAGTGACCGGATGTGCCTAAAACATGTTTGAAACACAAAATTCTGCACTTTAATACAAAATTCAGCATTTAAGCTAACTAGTAAAGTGCAAAAACATGGGAAAATAATATTAGACACTTTCCAAAGTGTCGGGAATTCATTGTCTCACTAAAAATAATATTAAAGACACTTTAAATGCTTATTAAGCACTTTAACGGATCAGTATCCAACCGAACAACCGGACTTTACCTGGAACATAAAAATATTGTCAATGATACTGTTTTTCCTTTTCTGAGCCAGTTAGGGTCCCTGAACACCCTAACAGCCGTTACAAAACACTACACACTAATAACTAAATTAATCACCTAACTAAACTAAATATCACCTAACTATCTAGTTCAAATCAAACCATGACCCCCCCCCCCTTGACCGAATCGGTCCCCATGTGGAACACACACCACAAACTTTTGATTATTTTAATCAAGTTTGCTAAATATCTAGAGAACACATTAACGCATGGTTAATCAAGTAAAATGGTCTATAAGTAAGCTTGGTGGACAAGAGCTTCACTCACATCAACACTTAACAAAAATTTCCTCTCTCCCTCTTGCCATTGTTCTCGGCCGAACACCACAAACATCATCTCACCATCTTCAAGCTTTGATTTTGCCATTTTACATACTTACAAGTGTGCTAGAGATCATACGAGGAGACCCGGTGCTTACGGAATCACAAGGACCTCTCTACATCGCTTTTATCCACCTAGTTTTCGCTTTGATTCTTCCCTAGCCTTGAGCTAGTTGTAAGTGATTCTAAACACCCTCTTGATCTTGTCTAAGGAGGTTAATAAGAAGATTAACGGATAAAAATCAAGAACATGTGAAAACAAAACTAAAAGTCTTGTAAGAAAGATGAACTTGTTGGTTAAAGAGTAAATAGTGGTGTAAAACTCATGAATCTTGTTTAGTTATGGTTATTTTATGTTGTTGGTTGCTAGTAGTGGAACGGATCGTTATCTAACCACGCTAGATCATGTTCATGGAACATGAACTAGCATTATGTTAAGTAGGAAAGTTACTAGATGACGAACCCTTTCATACATAAACATGAACTTGTGTAAAAATAGTTTTTCTTGTAAAATGGAATTCTAAACTAGTAGATCTAAAGATCTACAAGTGGTATTTTCGAAGAACCAAGTGTAAGATGCGGTCACGTTTAAAAGCCGGATATTTCATGAAATAAAAACATTTTTGTGAACAAACAAGTGTGTAAACACTTGTGTGACAAAAGGTTTTAACAAAGAAATATTTTCATAATTTATAACTAAGAAGATGTAAAGTTATATTTTCTTTAAAGATAAGACTTCTAAGAAACCGATTTTATTTTTAGAAATAGAAAGATCTACTAAAAATATTGGAAAGTTACTACATACTTTTACACAACTTACAAGTTCATGCGTTTGCAATTTATGCATATTTTTTACTAGTTTGATGTATTGATATTGAATATTGATGATTGAAAATTGATTGATTGAGTTGTTAAAAGAAAATGATACGCTTGTAAGCGTGGCAACCTCCAGTTACAGAGGAAACTCTGGCGAAATTTTTCCAGAAATATAACACTTGGAAATTATTTTTACAACAAGTGTTATGAATATATTTTTAACTTATTTTTTTCAAATAAAAATTCGCCATGAATTTTTATTACAAAATAACCAAGTGTCGTAGGTGGATTTTCATAAATAAAACTTGTTAAAGAAATATTTAGAATATATATTTCATAGAAAAATGCTTGTGCGATTTTATGATTATTTTGTGAACTACATAAATATTATTTTTAGAGTAAAAATAATATTCCTGGAATACACTGAACAATAACGACTCCAAAATAATACTAACGCCCTCGCAATAAATATTTAAGTTACACCGGTATTATTATTACCACACGAACCATAAAATGTAACTTATGTATTTTCAGAAAATACTCTTAAATGTGTATTTTGATAAAAGTATTATTTTGGAAAGTTGTATGGAATAAAATATAATATTTTTGGGGAAAATATTTATATTTTGGAAGTTGAATATTTTAGACAAATGAATTAAAATATATTTTATTAAGTGAGACTTAATAATATATTTTGAAATTATATAAACCCACATGTATTAAAGCCCTCACCCTTGGGAAGGAATATAATTAATACATAATTACGAAGTGTAAATACGAAATAGTTGTCTAACTATTTCCCAAAAACGTTAAACCTTAAGCCAAAGCACGGCCGTCCGTCTAATAGAAGTTAGTACGTGTAGGTCGTCACGCAGCAGGTTGACTGGGAGATTTCTATTTCGAGACGCACTTCAGTGAGTTCATGTCCCCCTTTTCTCTTAACTGTTTTCAGTTTTTATACTTCGGGGGTGAAATACATGTTACTATGATTACGAATACTTTTGCATGGTATGGTTAGCGTAAGGAGGGTTACTACTTAGATCATGTGAGTGGGTAGGCGGGAACTGGAGGCCATTAATCCTCATTGTAGGAACGAGGGTCATTAGCGGTAGATCTATCTGGGTGTAGTGAGCCCAGTCCCAGGCCCAACAGAACGGACCTCGGGGTGAGTTTGAGCCCGACGCAAAAATCTGCTAGGTTTGAGTCTTCCTACTGCACTTCACACATATCAATGGCCTTGCAAACCATTGGTGATCTCTTTATTTCCTTATTTGCTACATACCAGGGTTTTTATACTTACAAAGGTTTTTCATACTCACTACACATGAACTCGCTCAACATTTTTGTTGATTTTTCCAACTTACATGTATTTCAGGGAATTAGGGATCTGGCGAGGTATGCTAATGTCTTCATGCTGCGTAAGAGGAGTGATGTCATCCACGTTTAGGGGTTGTGACTTTTGCCTGGACGAGTCACAAGTCTTAAACGGTGTTTATCTTATGTTTGTGGTTATGTCTTTTGAACAAGGTTTTATTTGGATGTGTTGTATTATCGTTGCATGTGTCGACATTTGAAAACAATGTTGTGGTATTTTGTTTTTAAAAACTTGAAGTAATGGATGATTATCACGGTTTTTATTTTCATATAGCTTTGTTGTGATTAAGCTATGGTATTAAGAAGTCACACCAAATAAACCCACGCTTCCGCAAAGCCAGGGTGTGACAAATTCTCCCCGTTGATAGGTAAAAATGCGGGTTGATCAAGCAGATTTTAGTCGAGAGTTTGCGGTTTTCACACCTAATCTCGACTTAATCGCTTCTTCATTATTAAAAAATCGAGTGCAGTGATAGTGTAGCGTAGGTGAGAATGACGAAGTATAACAGTAAGCCCATACATAGTCCCTACTGGACATGCACGCGTCGGTCTATTGGGTCCTAACTATAGACCAGGTCTCTAAGACCTTGGCCCGGACTAGGTCAAGTCTTGCCTAATTCCCTATAGTTATGGCTCTGATACCAATCTGTCACACCCCAACCGATGGCGGAATCAACAGGGCATGTCACTGAGCGAAATAGATTGTCCAGAAGTTTCCATAACAATTATCATTACCAATCAATTTAAAGTAACATGTCCCATACCATGCCTCAAAAGGTAAACAAATTATTACAGACAAATTCTAGGCAAATAGTTCTATTCCGACAACTCAGATTTTCCAATAGAGCAATTGTTTATCTGCTTCTAGAGTCTCTTGATTACATTAGTACAGACAATTATTTGTTGGCCTCTAGAACTTATTATAGCCTCGCTTTCCTAGCAGCTAAGCATCCTAAATACCTGTCACATACGTTAAAATAAAGGTCAATACACATAGTGTAAAGGTGAGCATACAAGTTTGATAGTAGCATATAGAGTTCGAAATAGTTTACGCATAACCAGCACGTACACAGAGGAAAACGAAGCATGTTAATTATCGACATGGACCTATCGATACCAATGACTGCGGGTTGACTGCCCAAGGCAGTTCGTAATACATGATCACCACCGTAATCCATGCAAATAATTGTCCTTAACAACCCCCGTGTGAACGGGTGCTGAGTCCAAACTATAGTACTATCCTCGTTAAGGCAGGTAGACAGCATTCCACGTGTAAACATAACAACAAACATTCATTTAGTCATGTAATATATGCGGTAACGGTTAGCGTTTAAAGTATTGCTGATGTGCAAAAAGTGGTCTAAATAAATTAACTAAATTAAACCATAAGCTAGACTCTCTAAGTTTTAAATTTATAACTAAGACTCTCTAAACCTAGACCACACAACCGGCAAGTGTACCGGTCAATGTAGTATAGCCTAAGTAAGTCCGAGTATCGAACACACGAGACTCTACTGACTACGTTTACTAGACTCTGACTAGACTGACTCTAACCTAACTGTACTTAACTGTTTTGTTGTTTGGATTGTTTTGAGGGTTTTTATTTAATTAATCTAATCACCTAATATTAACCTAAGACGAACGAGACAGCTAAATGACCGGGAACACGAGGTGTAAAATCAATCAGAATGAGAAACCACCTAGGCAATGAATCCCTTAGAACATGTAATGACTTATGACTTTGACAATCGACTAAAGATCTGATATCTAATCCGACCAACTTCCCGTTAAGGATAATTAAGTCCTATAGTAACTAGTCAGCTCAGAGCGGGACCCCCACTCTCCAGTTCCTAGAAACGACTATGAAGAACAATCAGAACACGTAATGAAGTGCTAAGATGGACCGATTCGACCTATCGACACCGAATCCCACAACTACTAGAATTAGAAGAGGACCACCCTAATAATGTTTTAGATGTGAAGCTAACCTCAATTTGATACACCAAATATCTAGGAGCAACTAAACGCGAATAAATAGAAGAACCCCGAGCTATGGAGTGTTCAAATGATCAAACAACGCCTAGAACAGACCTAGCAATCCCAAATCATATTTCTAATCATCAAGATTGGATGCACACTTTAACCTAGCTGATCTAATTAACTTGGTCACCTTGGATTATTTCTAAAACCAAACTCTAGATCGAGAACCCGGAATAAACGACCTATAAGTGACTAGAATATGTCTAGGGTGAATTTCTTCTTTCTAAACACATCAAAAATCAATAACCAAACAATAATCACAGCCAAGAACGAGCACACATAATCATATTCAGCAACAAACCAAAGTTATTTTAAATCAAAACGCGTCGTAGTCAGAATAAAAATCAAATAAAAGTCAAAACAGTAGTTCTAAGTTCATCACAACCTAAGTGGAATAATAAAACTAGCCAAGAACCATGTTCGAATAATCAAAACAATAATATTCAATAGCAAGTATCATGATTGAACAAGATTAAACGAAAAAGAACCGAAAAATAAAGACTAACAATGTGTCAAATCTTTAACCCTTCGAACCCGACTTCGTTCTTGAATCAATCCTTCTCCTCTTCAAGATTTTTCGGAACTGTTCTATTCGTATCCCTATCTGCCGTCAACCTTCTGTTCGTCTCCCCTCTTTTCGTTGAACTCCCCTCTAATTATAATGGTCTCATGTCAAAAAAAAACCCTCACGTGAATTATGGTCCAATTATGGGATGATATGCTTTTGGCCCAAAATCCTTTAATGTTGCAGCCAATAAAATATATTATGCAAACTAACCCAGTAACCCAGTAGAAATAATATACGGCCTCTTTCCTTGCACCAAAAACCGCAACCAAAATAAAAATTAATCTTGTTTTAGTTGTTGCTCTGTGCGCCTCCTCTTCTAATGTTCACAGCTCAAACAAACTCATGGGAGCCCATTTAGATGTTGATGTCCATTTCCTTTGAATGGCCTACATATTAGAACCCAATAAATTAGTGCATTAGAAATTTCGTTGACCATCAATTGTACATCTACATTGTTTCATTAATATCACAATCCAAGACTTTATATATATTTTTTTCTTTTTAAGACATTTATTAGATATATGAGAGTAATAAAACAAAATGCATGGATCACCAAAAATATAGTCAAGTTTTACTGGTGGTCTCTTAAAATTATTATAATTCTAAATATAAGCCAACTAGAGTAAAATCCAACCAAAACCTACTCAAAAGTGTAGGAAATATTTGTATAAAATATGTATATTTTAGAGTACATTAATTGCGTAGCACTATCCTTGCTCTTATATTTGTTGTAGCATATTTGTAGAATATAAGATTTTGTTGTGCAGCTTGGTCGTTATCTTTTGCTAAACAATATCAAGGACAACTTATCCTTTTCTTTTGCAATCATCATGTATGTCAGATGATACTTATGCCATAGTACCCGAAGAACAGATGTTTTCCTTCTATGGTTGCAGATGTCATGGACCGTATGGAACTTTGTAATAGATATGCTGTATGAATATACAAAACAGTTCAATGTTTCCAACTTGACTTTGTTTACTCAACTAGTTGATGCCCCGCCCGCGTTGCGGGGCGATGGCCGAATAATTCTCAATCAATTAAAAAACACTATTATAGTTTTGTTAGGAAAAAAAACTAAAACGATGACAAGACCGTAGTTATGAGCTTAGGGCAAAACTGTAGTTTGTCAGGATTAATGAGCGAGTGTTAGGCAGCTCCTTGACATGGAAAAAAATTAAATCCAGTCAACCAATTAAAAAAACACTTTTATAGTTTTGCTAAAAAAAACTAAAACGATAGCAATACTGTATTTTGAAGTGAGGGCAAAGTTGTATTTGTTGACTTGGGCCAAATCGTAATTTGCCAAAAGTTAAAGTGATGACAATACTATAAATTTGAACCGGAGACAAAATCGTAATATAACTATGCACTAAGGATAAAATCGTAATTTTAAGCTGTGAACAAAATTATATTTTTAATTTGAACTCGGGCAAAATCAAAATTTTGAAATGATGGCAAAACCGTAATTTGAATTGGGGGGCAAAAGCATACTTTTATTTTGAACCAGTCAAAAACATAATTTTAAACTTAAGGCGAAATCATAATTTTTGATAGGGGCGA
>NW_023395580.1:0-30025 GCF_002127325.2 Helianthus annuus | reverse complement strand
TCGTGCGTCGTGTAGTTCCGTTCATGAACTTTGAGTTGACGAGAGGCGTAGGCAATAACTTTATCCCGCTGCATCAATACACAACCAAGCCCCTGTATCGATGCGTCACAATAGACGACAAAATCATCCGTGCCCTCTGGCAATGAGAAAATAGGTGCGCTGCAAAGCCTATCCTTTAAGTACTGAAAAGCCGTTTCTTGTGTATTACCCCCAACGATAGGTAATACCTTTCTGTGTCAACATAGTGAGCGGCTGTGCGATCTTGGAGAAGTCTTTGATGAATCGTCTGTAGTAACCCGCCAAACCCAAGAATTGGCGTATTTCCGTAGGAGTACGCGGTGCAGGACAGTTCCGTATCGAATCTACCTTGGATGGATCGACATGAATCCCATCCCTGTTCACCACATGGCCTAAGAAGTGGACTTCACGAAGCCAGAAGTCGCATTTAGAAAATTTGGCGTACAGTTGCTCCTTTCGAAGAAGTTCCAAGATAAGACGTAAGTGCTGCTCGTGTTCCTCCTGACTCTTGGAGTAGATCAGAATGTCGTCGACGAAGACAATGACGAACTTGTCAAGATAGGGTTTGCACACCCTGTTCATGAGATCCATGAATACTGCAGGCGCGTTCGTAAGCTCGAAGGGCATGACTAGAAACTCGTAATGGCCGTAGCGAGTTCTGAATGTTGTCTTGGAGACGTCCTCATCCCGGACTCTCAGCTGATGATACCCTGACCTTAGATCAATCTTGAAATAGTAACTCGACCCTTGCAACTGGTCGAATAAGTCGTCAATGCGTGGAAGAGGATAGCGGTTCTTCACTGTGACTTTGTTCAGTTCGCGGTAATCGATGCACATCCTGAATGTGCCATCCTTCTTCTTCACGAATAGTACTGGAGCTCCCCAAGGCGAAGAGCTTGGACGAATGAAGCCCTTATCCAAGAGCTCTTGTAGTTGCTTTGAGAGTTCTTCCAATTCAGTTGGAGCTAAACGATACGGTGCGCGAGCTATAGGTGCTGCTCCTGGAGCTAGTTCAACTTGAAACTCGACCTGGCGATGAGGCGGTAGACCAGGTAAATCTTCAGGAAACACCTGAGGAAATTCACGTACAACTGGAATATCCTCTATTCTTTTCCCTTTCGAAGCTGCATTAGTAACTAGTGCCAAGATAGCCGTATGACCCTTTCGTAAACATTTCTGAGCCTTCAGGAAAGAGATGATGCCAACCACTGCACCACTCTTGTCGCCTTGAACTTCGAGAGGTTTCTTACCCGAACGAGGAATACGAATGATCTTCTCTTTACATAGAATCTCTGCCTGCTGTTTGGATAACCAATCCATGCCGATGACGATGTCGAAACTACCCAGAACTATTGGAATAAGATCAATCGAGAAGGCCTGACCCGCTAGAATGATATTACAACCCTTGACTACTTGCGTGGCTTCTACACTCTTACCATTTGCTAGTTCTACGACATGTTTGGGGTTTAGGGGTGTTGGTGTACGTTTTAACAATTTACTCATTTTCAAAGACATATAACTCGTATCCGCACCCGAATCAAACAAAACAGTAACATAAATATCGTCGAGAAGAAACTTACCCATAACGACGTTGGGATCATTTCTGGCATCACCTTGTCCCAACACAAACGCACGACCCCTTGCTTCGTTGCCGTTGTTGTTCCCACCATTGTTGTTGTTGTTGCCATTTCCTTGATTGTTGTTATTGTTGCGATTCTGGTTCTGGTTTAACTGGGGGCAATCACGCTTGAAATGACCTTCAGCCCCACACTGAAAACATCCCCTGTTGCCCCGCTGCTGCTGCTGAGGCTGATACTGGTTCTGTGGAGCTGGTGGTGGATGTTGCTGATTCTGATTTGCAGGTCGCGAACTCCTGCAGTCTTTAGCTTCATGCCCTAACTTGAGACACCTCTGGCAACGCTCTTTACGACACCGCCCGCTGTGGTGTCTGTTGCACTTATTACAAAGTGGGTGAATTCCCCGATATCTACCCTGCCCCTGACTGCCAGTTGATTGCTGACTCGGATTCTGGTAGTCATTTGTCTTGCGCTGCTGAGACTGAACAGAAACTGATCCCTTGCTGGAATCCCCCTCCCATTTTCTCTTGTTGTCACTGGGAGTAGCAGAAGTAGTGACAGCAGTAGTGGTAGCATTGACACGTTTTGGCAGCCTGTTCTGATCCACTGCCTGATCTGTAATACGATGAGCAAGGCGCTGAATAGCCTGGATGTTGTCAAGATTAGCCGATGTCACGTGGCTCTGAATTTCTGGCGCCAAACCCTTGAGATACAACTCAATACGTTTCACTGGAGGGTCCACCATTGTCGGACACAGAACAGCCAACTCGTTCGACCTCTTAGCGTAAGCTTCAATCTCTGACCCCGTCATTTTCAAATGATAAAACTCATCCTCCAGCTTGTGGATGTCTTCTCGAGTGCAGTATTCCCTTTTTATCAATTCCTTGAAATCATTCCAAGGGGTGGCGTTAGCAGCTGCCAACCCTAGGATCTGCACTTGTGCGTTCCACCAAGTTAGAGCAATCCCCTCCAAAGTACCAGTGGCATACTTGACCCTGCGAGCCTCAGGGCATTCACACATCTCGAACACAGACTCGAGCTTTTCAAACCAGTGGAGGAGTCCAACCGCTCCTTCAGTGCCACTAAACGTGCTAGGACGACAATCCATGAAGTTCTTGAAAGTGCAGACGGGCTGCTGAGCGTGTTGACCTATTGTGTACGTATAGGACAAGGTTAAACACAAGAGTTAATGTAGGATCTAAAGATCCTAGTGTGAGTCTAAACTGCAGGGTATACTACCTGCTTGAGCAGCTGCAAGTGCCGCAGCAACTTGTTCATTAACGAAAGCCGTCAACTGGGCTTGTGTCATGTTGATTCGTCCGGCCATTGATCTTCACATCAAAGGCAACATATGTGAGAAAGGTTCGCGAATAGTGCGATGACAGAAGAGTGTAAGCACATAGGTGTTCTCAAGCAATAACAAGTAGTGAGCAAAGTAATGTAAGCATACTACGAGCAAAGTTCTATGCAATTCTAGCATGTAGGCAATAAACATAAACCTTATTACCTAGGATGTTGAGTCTTGCACGTGGAGCGAAGCGTCGTTGTGGATCGTTGAGAGCACTGTTCTGGTTATAGTCTGGTTTTAATAAAAACGTTTTCCCCATATTAAAACCAAGTTCTCTATAACCAATGGCTCTGATACCAATCTGTCACACCCCCAAAAATCCACACGCGGAGTATCACCGCTTGGGAGCGTGACTGACCAGGATCAAGCCACCAATGATATCGAACACAGCATTTAATAATAAAAGTAGATAATGTAATTCATCACGACAAGATTGATGTTCAAAACCAAACATTGTTTAAGTAGCGGAAGCATGCAAGTAAACCCAACATAAATAATAATATATGAAAAGTCATAAGTGTTTAATTAAGCATTCATGATCCATGCTCCACAACGACCTGCTCCTCCCTGTGCAAGCTCCGTGTATCTAACGACCTGCAAGGCATGTAACAGAGGATCAACAACTAGTTGAGCGAGTTCACAGTTTATAGTTCAGTAATTGTAGTAGTATAGTAAGCCTTGTATTTGTTCGTTATGTCATGTATCGTATTAGTTCGTATCCCGGCCCTCTAGGCATGTATGCGAAGATTAAGTAAAGTTCTCAAGTATTCTAGACTAGGTATATTTGTATCGCGGCCACCCGGCACCTGTGCGAAGTTTAGTGAATAGTTCGCAGCCTTTCTAGGCATGTGTGCGAAGATCAGTCATAATATCGCGGCCAACCCTGGCGTGTATGCGAAGATCAGTTCAATTAGTATCACTAGTCTAGCAGTATTTTAACCAATCACCCTCCTCACCCGAGGATCATATCACTACGTTCCATTATAGATAAGTACCAGTAATATCAAATCCCATTCCCACCCTGGGAACCCCATGCCTTGGCTGTGTGAACTCACCTTGGTTTGCTCGGTATGCTAGGTTATGCACTCACAAGTAATCAATCAAGTCCTATTGTATGCACGTATAATAATCAGTTTCGAATTCGCAATATTTCACATGTAATCTATGTTTCACGCAAATGTTCATCACAGTTTGTACTAACATAATTATTGATTCACATTCTTGGGAGAGTCGCAGTCTTAACGATGTTAGCAACTTATCAACGTTTACAAACATAACAGGAATGATACGGTCACACCGTTAATTAACTAGCAGGGTATACTAATTGAGTTAACAACAGTTAACCACTTACATAGTCATGCATGTAACTTAACAAAGTGATCAACTTAACAGGTTCAATCATGATATAACATACATTCATGGCTCTATGTTAACAACACAAAAGTCGGACATGGGTAGGGGCTGCCCCCTTCAAAAACTCGGACTCCCCAAGTCCTATTAAAAGTCGGACCCCCCCCCCCATTGCAAGGGTTAAAAGTCGGACAAAGGGGGGTGTGGGATAAACTCGGACATGATGACATTTACAAAGATCGGACCTCCTCCTTGTTTACAAAAGTCGGACTAGAGTATTGCATCACATAAAATTCGGACACCCTAAGTCACAAGTCGGACATCTCTGTTATCCATTTAAAAGTCGGACTATCTCATTCATTAAACTCGGACCTAACTCACATTCATGAAAGTCGGACTATCTCATTCATTAAACTCGGACCTAACTCACATTCATGAAAGTCGGACTATCTCATTCATTAAACTCAAACCTAACTCACATTCATGAAAGTCGGACTATCTCATTCATTAAACTCGGACCACCTTATATATTTATAAAACTCGGATCAAGTTTCATGCATAATGGTCGGACTCCACATAATCATGCCAAAAACTCGGACCATTTGTGGTTTTCATAACAAATTCGGACTGTGATTTGATTAATAGGAGTTCGGACCACATTTAGTCTTAAAGGTCGGACTATGAGTTTTCGTTTAGAACTTCGGACCTTTCATAAGGTTATAAAACTCAGACAATGTTTGCTTTATAAAACTCTGTCTACAAGTAATACGATTATAACAGTTACGTTTCAACATCAACAGTTACGTTTCAAAGACCATTCTAAACCCTAGTTCATGCTTTTTCACAGTGCAAGATCATATCAATCCACCAATACTTAACAATAACAATCATCATAAGGACAATCTATCAAACGTACAACTAATCATCATCATCAATAATTCAGAATCAAATCAAAATCACAGAAGTATCATATGAGAGCTAGGGTTTTCATGAACACACAATCAAGAATTGATAATGATCAAACAATCAATTAGGTTTACAAGTATTACAATAATCGATAAACAATTACCTTGAATGATTCTAGAGAAAAAGAGGAATCGAAAGTGATGAATGCCTTGTGCCAATGATGGTGGTGATGATGATTGCTAGGGGATTAGAGAATTGCAAGTACGTATTTTGTTTTGTGTGCAAATGATTAGTGAAAAGGGATTAGGGTTAAGTATGATTTAGGATTTCACTAATTACCCTCTACCTCCCTAAGTATCGTATTTTACACATGTACACCATCTCATAACAATTTCATAGTTTCACCACCAAGTTTACATATTTGACAAATTTATCACAATTAACACATAACCATGCACAATCACACAATACACTTTATTGTAACAAAAACGTATAAAATTCCATAGCAACTAATTGTGCAATTAATCAACTAAACAAGACAAGAACGTGCAATAAATGCGAAATAGAATTCTTGAAAATTCGAGTTGTCACAAACCATGCTAAATAGCAACCAAAATGACGACCAAAACCAGAAAAAAGCGTAAGATAAAAACACGAATTTCTAACACCAAGTGACGTAAAACATTGACGGAGTCGAGTTTATACCGACACATATTAGAAACTCGAGAGGGTAAATAAATCCAAGGGACCAAATGTGACCACGAAACCCCGTGCTAAGTAGCAACCAAATGATGATCAAATCCGGAAAAAAAAAACATAAAATAAAAAGTAATTAAAAAAACTTAGCTCATTTACGTTTTGTGGCAAATTATAAAAAAACCAATTTTTTGTTACAAAAATGAAAACCCTAAAGTTCACCATGCAAAAAGAGGACAAAAGAGTTGCTATTACTCTCCATGTTATGTTATGAATTAATATATAGAGAGAATAAGTAATCATTAAAAATGATTAAGGTTTAAAGAAGCCATTACACTATCAGGTGAAAAAAATGAATGACATTCACTTTTTGACGGGAACATGAAAGTAAATGAAACCATAACACATAACATTAATGAAATGAAATCTCCACCCCTTTATTATAAGCTTTGGTAACTTCAATAACTTAATAGAAGGTACCCAACCAAACACTAGCAGGTTTTGGTGAACGGTGAGGGAGTGATCGTCGATGGGGGAAAGGTGTAGAGAGGAAGAGGCTATGGTTCCGCGATGAAGGTGAAGAGGCTGGCGATGGTCAGCAATAAGGTCGGGCCATCATGATCACCACAATGATAGAAAGAGTGTGGTAGTGTGTTGGTGGCCAAGGATTCACAGTGATAAAATTTGAAGTAGAGAGAGATAAGAATAGAGGGAAAGGGCGTAGAGAGACATAATAGAAGGAGAGAGATTAGAAAAAAAAATGTGTATGGGTTTCTTGTTTTTTACTTAACAAGTTCTTAGATGTATTTTTATTTATTTTAGTTTGTACATTATGCATAAAAGCTTATACATAAACTAAAAGAAAGACTGGAATAGGCTTATTTAAAAAAAAAAAAAAACAAAACAAAACAAACACGGTCAATGAGATGGACTGAAATGGCAAAATGTACATAAAGTAATGAAAAACACTTATTTTTTAATAGATAAAACAAACATGGTTAATGAGATTGATTGAAATGGCAAAATTTGAAAACCATAATATATCTCAGACAAAATAAAAGAAAAAATGATCAAAGTCACAATTCTAGCCAAACCAAATAGATGAAAAATAAAATTTAGGGTTGTTTGAAAACTTTTGAATGGTTAAGTGTTGAACCATTAAGAGCTCTCAACCATTAAGTGCTGAACTAGTAATAGGTTGAACCATTAAGAGTTAGTATAACACTTAACCGTTCAAAGGTAAATGTCTGAACAATTCAGATTACAGGTCTTAACCATTCAGAATTCAATATAATGCTTAACCATTCGCAGGAAAATGTCTGAATCATTGAGACATCTGCTCAAGAAACAAACAGTCTAAATCATTAAGTGCTGAACCATTAAGAAGTATGAACCATTAAGAACCCCATAAAGAGGTAAAGAAACAGCCCCAACTCATTCAAAGAAATGAAATCAAATAAATGGATTTTGTTTATATCGGGTTCCAAAACCATATCAAAAATACATTTGTTAGTTCATAATATAAATTAACTATAATCAATAAATATTTATTAGTTCATAACTGGAAAATGTTAATCATCATAATAATTCCACTCCATTAGGTATAAAATGTAGAAAAAAGATCAAATACAAATAAAATTATCGTACAAAACGTATGAACAGAAGATTTTACTGAAAAACATGGTGGCATTTTCGTAATTATTAGTAATTATCAAAATTACTCTACAAATGATCATGTAGAGTAATTTTGATCTTTGTAGAGTAATTTTGTAAAATGTCCTGTAGAGTAATTTTAATCTTGTAGAGTAATTATCAAAATTACTTTACAAGTGTATCAAAATTACTCTGCAAATTTATCAAACAACATACAATTCAAAATTACTCTACAAATGATCCTGTAGAGTAATTTTGTAAAATGATCATGTAGAGTAATTTTGATCTTCTAAAGTAATTTTGTAAAATGTTCTTGTAGAGTAATTTTGTAAAAAAATTTTAGCATTTAGTTATGGGGTTTACCTTTATAGTTTAGTTTTTAGCATTTAGTTTGAGTGGGGGGGTAGGCTTTTTTAGGTTTTTGAGGGTGGGGGTGTTTAGGTTTTTGGGGGTTAGGTTTTTTGAGAGTGTTTTCGGTGAGTTATAGTTTTTTGATCAAAATTACTATACAAATACATTTTACAAGTTACTTTACAAGATTAAAGTTACTCTACAAAAACTTTTACAAATTACTTTACAAGATCAAAGTTACTCTGCAACATCCAAAAAAAATTTTTTTTACTTTTCAAAAAAAAAACAACATCAAAATTACTCTATAGTATCATTTGTAGAGTAATTTTGATAATTACTAATAATTACGAAAATGGCACCGCATTTTTTTTTTTTTTTTTTTTTGTCTTTTTCATGCTATTAGAAAATATAAAATATAAGAAATAAATAAGAATATAAAAATACAATGGTCGGTTGAACAATAAAACATGATGCTCTTTATTATTGGGATAAAGGAATCAATGCCGATTTTATATATAGAAAATGAGCATTTCATTCAAACATTCTTTTTTGTGTCAGAGCATTCATCATCATTCACCATTGTCAGTGATCCTTTAATCAACTCTGTAAATTTCGTTTTCAATCCTGCAACCCAATTCCGTATTCATGGCGTAATTGGTCACCCATGATTTAAAAATGTGTATGTGAATTGAATTCCTCATGCCTGTTAACTGTTCGATAAAATGCATAGCTGAGTTAAACTTAAATCTCTTTAAAAAATGATGAATAAACTTTAGTAAAGTCATAATAGTTATGATAAAGTTTCAGTTAGTTGGTGTAGAACTGTCGATATCGCATTCACATGGTAACTGAGTTTTTATATATGTTTTTGTTACGTAGCTGCCAACTGTTTGATGAAATGCTTTGTTAGGTTCATTTTTCTGTATTGTTTACCAAAATGGTTAAAATTGGTTGCTAAAAGTCACTGAATTACTTATGTCAAGCCATTGGGACTGGAAACTAAATGTATTTATGATAAATTTGTAGTTAGTTGGTGGAGATATTGCCTTCACATGCATGCTAACTAAGCTGAATATACATGTGGTGTAGTTGAGAGCTCATTGAATGTGCTAGTCTAGCCTTTAATCACCAAGGTCTCAATCATCCATGGATGGGTCCCTTGCCTTCATGTGAGGTTATTTACTTCCTTAGGTGAGCCAACCCCATAACTGGTCTCGCGTCCCCTAGTATATATACTAGTAGAAGTTAGTTCAAATACTCGTTCCAACTTCAACTTCAAGTTCATGTTATGTTCTTTTCTTGAGATTCTAAGTCTTTCTGTTTAACGCCGCTCAATGATGCGTGGTTTTGGTGTTGGGTTTCTGTTGGTTTTGTGCTTTTCTGCGAGTTTTGGTTATGGCAATGCCAAAACTGTAGAGGTTGTTGGATTTGGAGAATGTGCTGACTGTAAGGAGATTAATATCAAGCCAAGCCAAGCATTATCAGGTACTATGATTTACTTTTGTCTCTTTTCATAAATGTGTTTATATAGCTCAATGCAAGTAATTCTAGTCGTGGTACCGACAATTGTGATCATGTGTCTTGACTCTTTGGTTGATGTTAATTCATAGGGTTAAAAGTGACCGTTGACTGCAAGCTTGAAGATGGTACATTCCAAACAAGAGGTGTTGGAAAGCTGAATGAGGAAGGACAATTCAAGGTAAATCTTCCTCAAGAAATCTTGAAAGATGGGAAGTTGAGTGAAGAATGCTATGTGCAACTCCACAATGCGGCAAATGCACCTTGTGCGTTTCACAATGGGTTAGAAGCCTCTAAAATCACTTTCATGTCCAAGTCAGACGAAAAACACACCTTTGGACCGACCGGACAACTCAAATTCTCATCGGCAATTTGTGCTTCCGCCACCTTTTTGCCGCCATTCCCTAAGTCCCACCCTTGGTTTAAAAAGTTTCACCACATTTTCCCTCATCCACCCATTGTTCTCCCTCCGATACCCTACAAAAAGCCATGCCCGCCGCCAGAACCAAAACCCGAGCCGCCACCAGAGCCAAAGCCAGAGCCGCCACCAGAGCCAAAGCCAAAGCCGCCTCCAGAGCCCAAGCCTAAGCCACCAAAGCCATCTCCTCCGAAAATGAAGCCACCACCTAAACCAGAACCAAAGAAGCCATGTCCTCCAAAAATCAAGCCACCACCTAAGCCAGAACCAAAGAAGCCATGTCCTCCAAAAATCAAGCCACCACCTAAGCCAGAACCGAAGAAGCCATGTCCCCCAAAACTCTTGCCACCACCTATTCCAACTTACAAGCCACATCCGAAAATATTGACACCACCCATTCCAACTTACAAGCCACATCCGAAAATCTTGCCACCAATCCCAGATTATAAGCCGCATCCGAAAATCTTGCCACCAATCCCAGTTTATAAGCCGCATCCGAAAATCTTGCCACCATTCCCACCAGTCTATAAAAAACCACCATGCCCACCACTTTCACTCCCTAAGCTTCCTCCTCTGCCCACCCTTCCTCCAAAATTTAAACATCATCCACTCATACCCGCGCCACCACACCCTTAAACATTCCATCGCGTGTAGGCTTATTCGAGTACTTGTTAATGTTTTATGAATGTAATAAAGATTTGAAAGAAGATGATGCTTGTAGATAGATGTGTCGCAATTCGCCAAGGAAGATAGGTTGCGATCATTTGTTTATGATTTCAAGATTTGGTTTGTAGATGTTCAAGGTTTGATATGTTTTTTGTGGCTACTTGAACTGTATTATTTGTTGTCATTATGATTATAATTATAGTTGCATGTACTTGTTGTAATAAAAGAAGTTAATGTTGTTCTGTAAGTCATCAATGGCGGGTTTCTTGTATTTACACCATAGTTCTTTTCTTTGTTTAATTGCTCCCCTTTTATTTAATTGCTATAATCTTTGTACCATCATAATAAACAAATGAGTATCACCGCTGGATATTAACTACAGGCTACTCACGTCGATAATTATCAATAGTCTAACGGATCATTACATAAACCAAAAAAAATATGAAAAAACGTTAACAAAATATAACAGTCGTTAATATGTCGGTAGTTATAGACAGAGTTCATGTTTGGGGTCAACCCAGAGGACACTTGGTGCAGAAAAGTCGGCGGATTATCCGTCGGAACATTTGAGGATGGGAGAAGACATATGTGGACGGTGTTATAAAAGTTGTTGGTGATCCATTGTTAATTAGTCCGTCAGTGATCCATCAGTAACATTCGTTGTAGATCATATTACCCACAGGCGTATTTCTAACAATCAATCAACGTCGTTGCCCTTTTAACACGCTTTGCCAATGGGTCTGGCCGTTGGTTACTCCTTTTGCTTTTGTTTTGTATTTCATGATTTTTTTTTCATTAATTTAGTTTCATTTTTTATTTGGTTTGTAGACTATAAAAAGTTCTACTAAAAGTCATTAAATACTAGAGACCGCCTAACTTTAAAAAGGTAACATAAAGGAGAATTTAGTCACGACAAGCGTTTAGACATTTAATGATTAGGCACTCCGTAGTGGTGCCGCATGTCATGTCGGAGAGGGGTATAACGCCCATAGTGCCCGGCAACACCATTACGGCCGGCGCTATGGGGTTTAATTTTATATTCCACGCGAAAATTATCACGCTGTGGCATAACCTCCCCCACTCACACACATATATTTACATACATATACATATGTATGTATAATTGAAGGGGACCCCATTACCACTACATCCTCTTGTTATATAAACCTCCATAAAGCCCCTCTTGCGCTTTTTCGCCACTTGTCACATAACGCCCACTAAAGGGCTTTATGACTACACATGGCCTTGTAATTACCAAACGAAATGCTTTTACTCTTCTGAAAGTACATTGTTATTTATTATAAGGGAAAATTTTCAAAATGGTCAAAGACCAAAATGACTTGCGAAAATAGCCAACACATGCCCCCTTGGAACGGGGTATCATGTGTGGGATGAGTCTTTCAAGCATAGGATAAGTCTTTCAAGCGAAACCCAATAAAAACTGAACACATGGCCACGGGATGCGTCCTAGGAGCGAGGCATCATGCACGGGATGCGTCCGAAGAATTTCTGAAGCATCCGGCGAGTTTTCCAGCGAGTTGCAGGTTTCCGGCGATGAAATCTGAACACTGTTATACAAGAAAACAAAGAACTAGAACAATGGAAGAGAATTTTCATTAGTACAAGATGATCGTCTTCAACCGGAAGTTCAAGATCACCGAACGTAAGCTACCGCCGGACATCACCGACGCCTTCAGTTCCTGCACCGATGAAGACTCCCAGATGTCGCCAGATCACTTCCGACGGTTTTTAATCAAGTTTCAGCAACAAGAACCTACCACAATCGACGACTCTAAGCGGTTAATGGAGCTAGTTCTTCACCGATTCCGACCTAACTTTACTCTCTACTCTTTCACCCTTGATGATTTTTTCAAATACCTCTTCCTTGATGACCTCAACGGCCCCATCCTATTCACCAAGGAACCTGTATAATCTTTCTGTCGACCCGACTTCAGATTTCATCGCCGCAAACCTACAACTCGCCTGACGCTTCTGAAATTCTCCGGACGCATCCTGTGCATAATGCCTCGCTCCAAGGACGCATCTCGTGACCATGTGTCCAATTTTTATTGGGTTTCGCCAGACCCATCCCATGCTTGAAAGACTCATCCTACATATGATGCCCCGTTTCAAAAGGACATGAGCTGGTTATTTTCACAAATCATTTTAGTCGTTGGCCATTTTGATAATTTTCCCTTCCATTAAGTTTTAAAATGTTTAATGTTTATATAAAAACGCCGGATAACATACCGTGCATAAAAAAAGGAAAAAAAAAACAATTAGTTTTAACACTCAAATAAGATACATTTACACAATAACCCCTCATTTGCCCCGTTAGAATATTCATCAATTTCCCGAAAACAATATCTTTAGAATACTTATACAGTACATAAAAAAAAAATTAAGTTAAGGAAACACCCCTTTAAATCTTCTTCTATAAAATTTATTCTTGATCTTTCAATGACCAACAATCCTACAAAATAGAGATTAAAGAAGATCACCATCAATGATGTGACATAATACTTAAAGAAACAACATAAATATATAGTATTTACATATATTTAAAGAACTACATAATAAAGATACAATATCGTTATATCTTCCATTAGTTTGATATTGCTTTGTTTACCAAAAAGGGTAACCTCTCTAACGCTAAACTCAACCATGAATGGGAGATATTGTTTTTGTATTTATTTAGATGGGTTTTATTGTTTCAAAATATCTCTCCGGGGTGATCACCCCTTCCTTTTGTAGTCAAATCTTTAATCGGACGTAATATCCTAAGTAGGTATATATTTTTTAGAACGAGTGACTCACACGCCCTGTAAAGATACTCTTAAATTTATATCAATGTTCATCATAAGACTTGATCGTCAACCAGTAGCAGATTTAGGAACTTTTTCTAGTGGGTTTGTTTTAATAGAATCTCACTAATTTCTTTCAAATCATTTAAGGTTCTTACTAATTTTTTCTATTTTTTCCAAAACGAGTGGGTTCATGTGAAACCACAAAATAGAGTTGGATCTGCCACTACCTGCAACCACTTTGAGAATAAAAAAACACTTTTACTACATACTTTGATGTCACTAAGCTATAAGTCCTTTCGTACTTGACTTACATATGAAAGCAGGGAGGAATGCCATGTGTCCACGTGTGGTGCTAATGTATTGTCTTATGGGGTACTTGCATGCAGGGACGGATCCAATGTGGACAGCCACGGGATAGGGGAAGGCACCCTAAGGCCCAAAAATTTCTGTGAATTTTTTTTTATTTTTATTTAAGTTAGATTGAGTAGGGTTGTTTAGGTGAGGGAACGTACCTTGTCCAAGTCACAAAAGGAGCGAAGCAAACTCAATAAATTGTTAAGGTAAATAATGAAACAATGTACATACCATGAGGAAACCATTTCTTTATAGTTTTGATTAAAATTATTAGAATATTTGTTACCATATTACCATATTATTCAGAATAATGTCATAACAAATCAATGTTAATATGGTTTCTCTAATGAGACACTTTATCGAGTAGTTTACAAAGTAAATCCTTTGTCATTTCATTCTAACTAGATTGCGACCCGCCGCAATGCGGCGGAGATTCTTTAGTTATAACTAAGTCGATCTACGACCCACACGTTATGTTAAACCTGTCAAACGGGAAAAAAAATAGACGATGTAAAAACGTTAACCCACACACGCACGTTGCGTCGTCTTAACTCGCAAAATTTATAACGAAACGTAAAAACGTTAAGCCAAAGACGCACGTTGCGATGTGTTAAGTCACAAAATTTAGAACCAAGCATAAACGAAAAATTTGCGGAAAATGAAAACTATAAATGACCAAAGTTGAAAGTAAAAAAAGTTGTGAGCATAGATTGCAAAAGATAAAAAGTTTTGGGGTAAAAGTAAAAAAAACAAATAGTTTTGGGTTAAAAGTAATTTATGAAATACTTTTGGGTGAAATGTAAAAAAATCAATTTTTTTTGGAAAACCCCCAAAGCCAAGGTTACAACAACCATATGCATAACCATTTTTTCTTTGAAAACCCCAAAGCACACCCCGCGTTGCGGCGTGGCGTAAAACGGTGTCAAATAGTACTAATGCCATACAACCGTCATCGACCACCAACACTGAGTCGACCTAGGATCTGCGTGTTGCGACGAACCTGTCAAACATGAAAAAATAGAGATAAAACGTTGAACCACACATGCACGTTGCGCCGTGTTAACTTACAAAATTTGAAACAAAACATAAAAAAGTTAAACCACAGTCGTACGTTGAGTCGTATTAACTCGAAAAATTTAGAACTATACGTAAATGAAAATTTGCGAAAAGTGAGAAGTATAAGTGACAAAAGTTGTGAAGTTAAATTACAAATAATGAAAAGTATTGAGTTAAAGTTAAAAAACAAATTATGTAGGGTTAAAATTGTAAAAGGTAAAAATCTTTGTTTTAAAACTAAAAAATCAAGGTTTTTTTTTAAAAAAAAAAAAAAAGCCCCAAAGCGCAGTTTACAAGTTGTATTGCATATATTTATTGCTTATTTATAGTAATAAAATAAAATGAGATACTTTAGTAACTAGTTTACAAAGTATAGCCTTTGTCTTTTCATATATGTGTGCAAGCTTCATGTATCCACATGTGGATCGAAGCAAATAAGCTCGTAGCAGCTATCTTGGTTTTGACATATTATCAAAGTGTTTTCGAGTCCTATAAAAAACGAGAGTAAAATGCCAAAATAATCCCTGGAGAAAAATGATCGGATAGTCCCTGTGGTTTGCCTTTTTTCACCTTTAGTCCCTAACTTTCTAAAATTATAACTATAGTCCCTAATTTTTGTAATTCGTTCCCGGATAGTCCCTGGCGCGGATGATGGTTAGTTTTTGGTGTTAAGTGAGTACGAAATGACTAAAATGCCCTTACTAACAAAAATATAATTATCTATTTAATTATATAATACTAAAACAAAGTGGGAGCCATCTCAACCCCACCCCCACCCCATCTCCCCTTCTTCTCTATTTCTTCCTTCTACAACTCCCACCACTCTATCATCACCATTCCACCACCACACCACTACCATAACACTCTCTCTCTCCACCTCACTCTCTCTCCATCCCTATATCTCTTTGTCCCTCATTCTCTATCCGTCCCTATATCTCGGCTACCAATTCGCGATTCAATCAAAAATCATTATTCTGATTTGACATTTCAAGCTTTAACATGATCAGATATCTGAAATTAGCCACAACGATTACTAATTTAACTTTTTTTCAGTTCATAAAAATAAACAGTAGAACCACCCAAACCAGTCACCGACACGCAATAAGTTGATTCCGGCAATACGGGTCTATGCGGCGATGCATTTAACATCCCATGCAGTTTAGCCCCTCCCCCATCTTTATCTCCGGCAAGTCTGATGTGCGTGTAGTGTAATATATTTTTGGTATATATTTTAAGCCCTTTTTACACTTTTTAGCCAAGTTTTAAATTTATAAAACACGATATTTACTAACACTAAACACACATATGGGCAAGTGCACCCATCGTGGACGTAGTATAGTGTTGGTAAGATACCGAGGTCGTCCAAGGACACAAGAGCTTTTAGTACCGGTTTATCCTCAACGTCTAATCTAATCAAAATGTTAAAAAAAAGATTCTTAAACTAAGAAAATAAAACTAACTAAATGCTGAAAAATAAAATAAAAATAAAAAAAACAGATAGACAAGATGAATCACTTGGATCAGACTCGTGTATTAGTATAACCTTTGATTATTTTCGCACTTTTGCACTTGTTTAAGAGATTATCTTAATTATTGTAGTAGGCCCCTCTTTTGAAGGCGACGTTACCCTCAACCCAGTAGTTTGAGTCAGCAAGGATACAATCCTAAAGGGTCGGATTATTGAAAGATAATGAATTAAGTTATTAATGCAAATTATGGTAGGCCCCTCTTTTGGAGGTGAGGTTACCCTCGACTAAGTAGTCTGAGTCAGCAGGGATACAGTCCTAAAAAGCCGGGTTATAGTATTAATAGTAGTTAACTTATGAGGGGGTCAAAGAGTTTGGATCCCCGCCATCCAATACCTTTGGGTATTGAAGGAGATCCTACTAAATTTGACCCAGGTCCCTTGTAGGACCTCTAAACGCTGAACAAGGGCAAGACTCTTACCAAACCGTTCCCTTAACCCCCGACCAGGTAGCCAACATACCTCCATATAGACCGTGAAGATATGAATGGTGAAAATCTTTTATTTTATATAGACAGTAAAATAATGCCAAGACACCACGGACAAACGATAAGGAAAAGTTACCTTTAACACAAGTAACTAGTTATTAAAGTCATTAATACAAAACCAAATAAAAAGTGCAAAAGATTAAAAATAAAAAGTATTATACTAAACACTTATCTTCACCAAGTGATGTAAAAGACTTAGGCAAACATGGCCTTGATTGTCAAGAACTCTTACGATCAATCTTGGATCCCGAGACGACTCACACACTCTATGATGGACAATGGATGATGGTGGTGGATGATGGTGTTATGATGGTGGTGGGTGGTGGATGAAGTGTGAGAGAGGTGGTGCCAAGGGATGAGTTGCAATGAAGCCAAGCACTCCTATTTATAGGCTGAACAGAGGTCTGGGCACGGCCCCGTGTCCGCTGGGCACGGCCCCGTGCCTGTCTGACACTATCTCTCCTCATTAATTGTAATTCGCAATTACAATTAATGCGCCTGCAGTACTTTAGGCACGCCCCCGTGGTGAGCAATAGAAGCTTCTACAGGTTTGTCTTTTCTGCTGCTTCTTGGGCACGGCCCCGTGCTCGCTGAGCACGGGGCGTGTTCAGTCTTCTGCCTTCTCTGTTTTGCTTGGGAGGATGTTGTCAAGGGGTCGGGCAATCCACTTTTGTTCCTTTTCTTGTATTTATGTTAGATTTAGTTGCCTTTTTGCTTCTTTTGTTAATTTGAGCTCATTTAATCCTGAAAATACAAAAGGAAGACAAAAACACACTTTTTCCAACATTAGTACTAAAAAAGGGTTAGTTTTATGCCTTATTTGATGTAATTTATATGTTGCATTTTACACACATCAAATACCCCCACACTTGAATTTTTGCTTGTCCTCAAGCAAAACTCTTTAATGTGGCTTACACTCCCAAATGGAATGGGTAGAAGAGAAGGTTTTAGGTTTGTCATAGAGTGTCTGGATTTTCCAAGCTTGTTTAGGTTTTATTTTTACTTATTTACAATCCTATTCGTCATGATTTATTAAAAACTTTTCATAAGGTAAATTATTTATTAAGGCATAACATGCCTTTCTAAAATTCCGTTTATATACAAGTTCACATACCTCACGAGAGAAATCACTCACACTCGGCCGAAGGTGTATTTTTAGTGAATCACTCGAGAGCGGCATGGAACTTATTCCTACCATAAGCTTGCCAAGCAATCAATCCTCCTCCTTTTTAACTCTATACCTGTCACACCCTGCCTTTGCGGAAGCGTGGTTAATTTGGTGTGACTTCTTAATACCATAGCTTAACCATAACAAGCTATATGAATAAAAAACCATGCAAGATCATCCATTCAATTAAGTTTTAAAATCCAAAAACAATAACAATGTTTTAACGGAGCATACCCTAACAACATAAACATTGTTCAACAAACATAAACATCAACATAACACAAACACAGTTTAAGGTCTGTGACTTGTCCAGGAAAGAGTCACATTCCCTAAACCCGGATGACCTCGTACTAGTGCAGCGGGAAAACATGCCATACCGTGCCAGATCCTTTATTTCCCTGAAATACATGTAAGTTGAAAAATCAACAATAATGTTGAGCGAGTTCATGTGTAAGTGAGCAAATAAACCTTTGTTTGTATAAAAATCCTGGTATGTAGCAAATAAGGAAAAAGAGATCACCAATGGTTTGCAAGGCCATTGATATGTGTGAAATGCAAGTAGGAAGGCTCAAACCTAGCAGACTTATGCATTGGGTACAAAGTCACCCCGAGTTCCGTTATGCTGGGCCTGGGGTTGGGCTCGCTACACCCAAGTAGATCTACCGCTCCTGCCCCTCGGTCCTATCCTGAGGATTAATGACCTCAAGTTTCCGCCTACCCATTCACATGATCTAAGTAACAAACCCCCTTACGCTAACCATACCATGTAAGAAATATTCGTAATCATACTAACATGTATTTCACCCCCGCAGTTTAGAAAACTGAAAACAGTTAAGAGAAAAGGGGGACATGAACTCACAGCGGTGCGTCTCTACCAAGTAATACTCCAAGTCAAGCAGCTGTGCAACGACCTACATGTACTAACTCTATTAGACGGACGGCCGTGCCTTAGCTTTATGGTTTAAGTTTTGGGAAATAGTTAGACAACTATTTCGTGTTTACATTCTGTGCATACTTGGTAATTATTTTCCTTCCCAAGGATGGGGGATTTAATACATGTGCGTTCGTAATATATTATTAAGTCTCCCTTAATATTTATTTATTTCTAACTCCAAAATATAAATATTTTTCTCAAAAATATTATATTTTTACTTCACAAAATTCTCCCAAAATAATGCTTTGTCAAATATACGCGTTCATAATTATTTCTTTAAATTGCGTAAGTTACGTTTTAACAATCGAGTGGTAATAACAATTACCGGTGTAACTTATATATTTATCGTGAAAGCGTTCATATTATTTTGGATTCATTAACGTTCGATAATATTATTTTTACCTTAAAAATAATATTTATACACTTCACAAAATAATTGACAAGTGACGTTGTGAAAAATATATTTACTAAATATATATTTATCACGTTTAATTTTGTGAAATCCCACCTCCGATATTTTGTAAATAAAGTCTTGGCGAAACTTATATATTTTGAAAACATGTCAAAAAGTATTTCTAACACTTATAGTGAAAATAATTCAAAGTGTTAGGTTTTTTGAAAAATTTCGCCAGAGTTTCCTCTGTAACTGGAGGTGGCCACGCTTTCAAGCGTATCATTTTCTTTTACAAATCAATTCAACCAATTTCTTATTCAATCCAAACACTATTCAACGCATCAATATAAATTATTCCGGTTTCATAAAAACCTTGCTTTTAAAGAAATCCCGTCTTTACATCTTCTTGTAAATTTTACAAAAATTGTTATTTTGTCGAAACTTTTGTGCTACACAAGTGCTTACACAGTTGTGCGTTCTAAAAATCATTCTAGTTAACGTAAGATCTGTCTTTAGAAAACATAATTTCCTTGACACTCGGTCCTTTGAAAATACCACTTGTAGATCCGTAGATCTACTAGTTTTAAACACTATTTTACAAGTAAAAACGCTTTTACACAAGTTCATGATTCGTGTGTGGTAGAGTTTCACCCTTTAACCCTTGTTTCATTCAAAACAACCTTATGTCATGATCTATGTTCATGACTAAACCGGGTTAAATGATGATCCGAGCTACCACAACATAGATCGGGTCCAAATAACCACACAAATCAATTACTACAACATTTACACATCATATGAGCTTTTAACCATCATTATTTGTGTTTTTAGTAGACTTTAATGCATCACCTTGTAAGTTTACGAGTTTCAACCGTTACAAATCCTTTTAACCACTTTAAATTAGTTCAAGAAGGTGATTTAAGCAACATACCACTAGCTCGAGGCTAGGGAAGAATCTAGGCGCGAAATGGGTGGATAAAAGCAACGAGAGAAGGTCCTTTAAGCTCCGAGTACACCAAGACTCCTTATACGTGATGCTTGACACTTGTATGTTGTTGGAATGTGAAGAAGGAAATCGAATGATGCTGGATGGATCTAGGGGATGTTCGGCCGAAGCCTTGAGAGAGAGCAAGAGAGAGTGTTTGTCTTGAGTTGTGAATGATAAATGATCTTGGTGCAATCTCTAGTTACTTATAGACAAATGTGAGATTATAATCCAATGGTTCTAGTGTCACAAAGATACTAAACAACTTTGATTAAAATAATCAAAGTTGTACCATGTATGTCCCCTAGATGGGGACGGTTTCTCAAGGGGGGGGGGGTTCTTGGTTAGTTTGTAACTATTAGTTAGGTAATAGTTAGATAAGTTAGTTAAGTTAGGGTTTAACTCGGTTAGTTGTGCGTTGTGCTTTATGGCGGGTGTTAGGGTATTCAGGGACCCTAACTGGCTCAGAAAAAGACAAATAATGTTAATGACAATATTTTCATGTTCTGGGTATAGTCCGGTTGTTCGGTTGGATAGTAATCTGTTAAAGCGCTTAACAAAGCTTTTAAGTGTCGTTAATACCCTTTTTAGTGACACAACTTATTCCCGACACTTTGGAAAGTGTCTAGTAATATTTTTCTCATGTTTTGGCACTTTATTAGTTAGCTAAAAGCTGAATTGTTGATTAAAGTGCTGAGTTTTGTGCTTAGTGTATCTCCTAGGCACATTCTGTCATTGTATCTTATTCCTAGAGACGCAGTTCTACAATCCTTGTATCCCTACACTCACTATGGGTGTAGTGAAATATTTCTGGCTCATATAGGCCTTAGAGGCAATATCTGCCTGATGCTGGCTTATCAGCATGTTCAATAGGTTATCCGTTCATAGTGCTACTGTGCTTTTGTGCATCATGTTTGTCACTAAGGTTCAGCGTGAAAATAATGTAGTGACGGTAATTAAAGTATGCTGCAGGTATGTACATGTATCAGAAATCAAGTAGCAGTTCATCAGTAATTTCAAGCAAGCACAGTAATTAAGCAGTAATTAATTATTAATTAAACCGTACGGATACCTGGTTTAGTGAGGGTTGTCACATTCTCCCCCCGTTAGAAAAATTTCGTCCCGAAATTTTACGTTCTGCTTCTAATCGCAGGGTTTTTGGGAAATAAGTGAGGGTATTTTTCTTTCATCCGGTCCTCACGTTCCCAGGTGTATTCAGGACCATGTTTGGCATTCCAACGAACCTTGACGAGCTTGACACTGCTCCGGCGGGTCTTGTTTACTTTCCAATCCGTAACCTCAACAGGTTCTTCAACGAAGTGGAGCGTGTCGTCAACATGAATTTCGTCGGTAGGAATGACAACGATATCTTGCGTTGGACTCTTCCTCATACGTGGAACGTATCGTGAACACCATTCAGTTCGGCAGGTAGGTCCAACTTGTATGCTACGGACCCAATTCTTTCCAAGATTTTGAACGGACCAATATACCTGTTAGTACATAAACGTCTGTAGCTTCCGTCAGCTTAAAGTCTTTATTTTGTTAAAGTTGTATAGTTTAATGTATAAGGCGTCAGAATACAGGGTTTGTTTTGTAAAAGTGCTGCTTTGTAAGCCGATCGGCTGGCCTAGCCGATCGAACAGCCTAACCGATCGAACAGCTGTTCGATCGGGTGGCCCAACCGATCGGTTAGCCTAACCGATCGGACAGCACTTAGCTTATTCTGACTTGCCTATAAATAGAAGTTCTGTCAGCTCATTTAGGACTTTTGAATCTGTCTGTAACCTAGAGAGCTGAAGTCTGTGATCAACTGGAACTTGTATCTTGTCATATATTTCAATTGAATTGCAGACTGTTGAACATGGAAATCATATGTCTTTCTGTATCTGTATATGATTTGCTGGATTCCGCACAGCAATCATAGTGTGACATTCATTAACAGGAAGATCCCGATCAACCAGGGACCAACAAATGTCGTTAAAGAGAGTGATGATAGAAATGGAAAAACAACTAAGGAAAACGAGCATTTAAGAGCTGTTTTGATAATAAAAGAGGAAACAATCAACAAACAACTGGATGAGATAGCAAAATTAAAACTGAAGGTTCAAGAAAGTGAAATTGAAAATGAAAGAATCCAGTTAAAATTAAACAGCTATAGCTCAGCTAGCTTTGTTTTGCAGCACATAGTTCCTAAACCCATAGGGAAAAACAAAGCTGGTGAGGATGTGTTTGCGAATGGAACAGGTGTAGGGTTTCACAGAGTTCCACCGCCAATCTTAGACAACTACACGAAAAAGCAGTCTAGTTTGGTGGAAATTGAAGAAGAAAATGATGTTACATTCCCTGAGAGTATTGATGTCACGTTCACGTCTTCCAATGACGAGGGTGTCCAAAATGATGTGGTGAAAAGTGTGGTGGATAATGTGCTTAAACCAGATTGTGACACTTCTGAGGAGGATGGTTGTTTTCTAGACAAATACATTCCGAAACAGAAATCCAAAAGCAACTTACATGATGAATCTGATCTTGTCATGTACAAGATGTCAGGATCGGATAAGTTGTTTTCGGATTCCGAGTTTCCATTAGAGAATGTGAATCTGAACAAATTGGCCAAAGTTTTTAAATTGATTGAAGTCGAGTTGTCAACAGTAAACACTCGAAAGGTCGAAAAGGTTCATAACAGGAAAACTGCCTATCCATCACGTGGTTATAATAATAACAACAGAAATTGGTCAGGTGGTTATCAGGGGGGTAAATCATATCAGAAAAGATTTGATCAAAATAAAAGATATGTCAAAAAGAAAACATTTGTGAACAGCTCAAGTTCACTTGCTGAGGAAGAACAGAAAATTTTTTCAAAATCTAACAAAGAATTTTTTGAGAAGAAAGCTTCACAAATTCAGTCTGAAGGCACAAGTCAAGTAGTTGATACTCGTACTTGCTTCAAATGTAATCAAATGGGTCATATTGCACGAAAGTGTACTGTTGTAAAACCTAAGACTGAAATTGTGAAGGTTCAACAAAGAAAAGATGACAAAAAGGGAAAAGCACCGATGTATGTTGAGAAGAAAGTTGTTCAAACTAACAACTTGAAAGAAAAATCTAAACACGTGAAGAAGTTGGTACCTAAACAAGATAAATTTTATAAGCGGGGTGCTGAAACTCAACAAGTGTGGAAACCAAAGGTTGTAACAAAAATTGAGAAGAAGGTCTCAATTCCTGAGGTGAAAAATACTGAAGAATCAATGAAAATTGATTATGATGCAAATTTTCCACCTCTTAATTCAAAGAATTTCAAAATTCAAGTTGCAAAAGTCACGGTTGTCCCTAAGGCTGATAAGGCCTGGGTGGACTCCATGTTTGACTAAACAATTTGAATTGCCGGAGCTTCCTGGATTGCGAAGCATGAATCGGCATCTTTCTTGAAAGTTGTTTAAATGATGATTTGTTATGTGCAGGATCTTCCAAAACTTGTATCCAGGTGGATAATGGATAGTGGAGCTTCAAGGCATATGACAGGGAAGACCGCATTGCTGTATGATGTGAATGACATTAATGGTGGCTATGTGGGTTTTGCGGGTAATCAAGGAGGCAGGATCATAGGTGAAGGAACATTATCAAATGGTATTATCACGTTTGAGAGAGTTAACTACATCGCTGAGCTGGAGAACAACCTGCTGAGTATCTCCCAGATCTGTGACAGGATGTATACTACTTATTTCACCGACAAAGAATGTTTAATCTTGAAACCGGGATTTGTGATACCTGAAGAGTGGATCATCATGAGGGCACCAAGAGTCAACGATCTGTACGTGTTGGACATGAGCGTTGCTACTACAACCACGGGTCAGGCTCATTGTTTTGTGTCCAGAGCAACGGAAAAGGAGTCAAGGTTATGGCACAGAAAGATGGGGCATATTCACCTAAGGAAAATGAATCACTTAGTGCATAACGACTTGGTCACCGGAGTGAATATTAAAGGTTTTCATCTGGAAGGGGAGTGCATAAGCTGTGTCAGAGGTAAACAGAAGAAAAAGTCACACCCTACAAAACAAGTCAATTCAGTTTCGAGACCTTTGGAAAGACTTCACATGGATTTGTTCGGTCCAGTGAATGTTAAAAGTATAACAGGAGATTCTTACTGTTTGGTCGTGACTGATGACTACTCCAGATTTTCGTGGGTCATGTTCTTGAAAACGAAAGACGAAACCTTTGATAGTTTGGTAGTTTTGTTTAAGAAAATTGAGAATCTGTACCAGAGACCGATTTGTAGAATTCGAAGTGACAATGGTACTGAGTTCAAAAACAGTAAGATGGAGGAATACTGTGATGAAAGAGGTATACTGCATGAGTTTAGTGCTCCGTATACTCCTCAGCAAAATGGAGTTGCAGAACGCAAGAACCGGACGCTAATCGAGACAGCCAGAACAATGCTTGCAGATTCCAAGTTACCAATCAATTTCTGGGCTGAAGCTGTTTCTGCTGCATGCTATACTCTCAACAGAGTTCTTACTGTGAAAAGATTCAACAAGACATGTTTTGAGCTGATTAATAAACGCAAACCAAATCTGAAGTATCTAGAGCCGTTTGGGTCACCATGCACGGTTATAGAGCCTAATGGGAAGTTTGGTACAAAGAGCTTTGAAGGAATCTTTGTTGGTTACTCAGGTCCTACACGGAGAGTTTTTGTTCCAAGTGAGAAGCGTATTATTGAAGCATCTAATGTTGAATGTCAGGGTTATACTATGCCACCTCAAAATCCTGGTGATTCATGGCGTTATAACTATGATAGACTTTGGGGATCGTTTGACATGAGAAAAGAATCTGAAGAGGAAGAAGATTTCTTTGATGAGCTGGATGTTTTTCGAGAATATGAATCATCGCTCAGATTTCCAGCAGAATATACGGGAAGATCTAGTGAGACATCAAATGACAATGAAGCAGGTCCTAGCAATACTGGTGATCATGAGGATGAAGTTGCTCCTGGTAATCAGTCAGTGGTAAATGATAATCAAGAAGCTGAAAATATGCCAGTGTTTGATGATAGTGATTCAGACCTTGAGGGGGAGCAAATCCAGGTATTAAGTCAAACAAACCAAGTTAGTGAGCAGGATGCTGAACAGAATGTTACAAATCTAGAAGGAAATGTAGATGTTCCAGACGAAGTGATGCCTCGAACTCTTTCATATCATCCAGAGGAACAGATTATAGGAGATTTGCAATCAGGAGTTCGCACCAGACGTCAACTTGATCAGGGCCTTTCAAGTTTTTATTCTTCAGTAAAGTCTTTACAAGATGAATTCTCACTGTGTTGTTTTATTTCGCAGATAGAACCTCGCACATACAAAGAGGCACTTACTGAGGATTCCTGGGTCAACGCGATGCAGGAAGAATTGAATCAATTTGAAAAGTTAAAAGTTTGGAAGCTGGTGGATCTACCTGAAGGTCATCGGAAAATAAATACCAAATGGGTGTTTAAGTGTAAGAGGGACGACAGAGGAGTAGTAGTCAGAAACAAAGCTCGGCTCGTCGTTCAAGGTTTCAGTCAACAGGAGGGAATTGATTTTACAGAGGTATACGCTCCTGTAGCAAGACTCGAAGCCATCAGGATCTTTCTAGCATTTGCATCATGGAAGAATTTCAAAGTGTATCAGCTTGATGTAAAGTCGGCCTTTCTATATGGCAAAGTGAAAGAGGAAGTATATGTGGGACAGCCGCCGGGGTTTGTCGATCCACATCACTCAAACAAAGTGTATCTTTTGGATAAAGCTTTATATGGCTTGCACCAGGCCCCGAGAGCCTGGTATGAGACTTTGTCGCAGCACTTGCTAGCCAATAACTTCATCCGGGGAACAATTGATGCTACTCTTTTCACAAAGATTGTCGATGGTCACTTGCTGATAGTTCAGATTTATGTGGATGACATAATTTTCGGGTCAACCAACGAAAACTTGTGCAAAGATTTTGAGCAAGTGATGAAGCAGAAATTCGAAATGTCGTCAATGGGGGAAATGAAATTCTTTTTAGGATTACAAGTTGATCAGCTTCCTGAAGGAATTTTCATACACCAGACGAAGTACGTCCATGATATTCTAGAGAAATTCGGAATGTCAGATTCTTCATCTGCTGCAACCCCACTAGCAACAAATCATGGGATTCACCCAGATCTCACCGGAGACAGGGCAGACGAACGACTATATCGATCCATGATTGGTTCCTTGATGTATCTAACTGCTTCTCGGCCCGACATTATGTACCCAACATGCCTCGCAGCAAGATTTCAATCTAACCCTAGAGCATCGCACTTAATCATTGTGAAAAGGATACTACGCTACCTGAAAGGAACTCCATCATTGGGGTTATGGTATCCTAGAAAAGGCGATTTCACACTCGAGGGGTATTCCGACTCGGATTTCGGATGCTGCAAACAAAATGCGAAATCAACAACTGCAGGATGCCAGTTCTTTGGACCTCGCCTGGTCACCTGGCAGTGCAAGAAACAAACATCTGTTGCGCTATCCACATGTGAAGCAGAATACGTATCTGCAAGCAGCTGCTGTTCTCAAATCCTGTGGATACAGCAACAAATGCGCGATTACGGTTTGCAGTTTCTTAACACTCCTATTTTTGTTGATAACGAGGCTGCAATTAACATAACTAAAAATCCGGTTCATCACGCTAAAACAAAACATATAGAAATTCGTCATCACTTTATTCGCGACTGCTTCGAGAAAAAGTTGATACGAATTGAGAAAATCCACACTGATGAGCAAAAAGCTGATCTGCATACCAAAGCTTTTGACAGAAATCGTTTTAAATATCTTTTAAAACTAAATGGTATGATGCTCTTTTCAGTGGTTGATGGAATTGTTAGCGTTGATGCAGAAACCACTGTGGATGATGATGATAAACAATCTGCAATGGTTTGTCGTCTTTTTACATGTTTTGGTCTTTAGGGGGAGATAGAAATATTGTAAATATTGTATATATATCTTTTTAGAAAAGACAAAAACAGTAAAAATTCAAAAAGCCAAAAACATGATAAAATTTTCAAAATATCAAAAACAATAGAAAATAAAAAAGAGAGTTAGTGTATAAAGGGAAAATGATAGTACATTAGTGTGACAGTTATCGTATGCTAAAGATTTGAAAAGTATAAAGATTTAAACAGAGCACTGATGATATGAGGTTAAATTTTAAACACATTTAGTAAATTTATTCGGGATATAAACATAAATATATAAACTTGCAAAGATTTGTGGGGAACACTACTTGGATATATAGGTAACCCCTGAAATCTCGTTTGAAAGATTTCATATTCTAGAATACTAGGAGTTTCTACTAAAATGATGTCTGGGGTATTATTTCGGGACTTCTGCTGAACGGTAGTTCTGACCTAGTCCCTGGATAATGCTTTGCAGTAAATGCTTGAAACATAGCATTCTAGCCCTCAGTGATTAGACAATAAAATTGATAATCATCTGTTGTAGCTGAAAAAGATCCTCTAAAGGGGACATACTGCTAAGTCGAAACTGATATCTCTCTGCTGAACGGAAGTTCTGACCTGGGATCCCTCAGTTCTCGCATTCCCTAAATTATGTACAGACATCATCTTAGTATATTCATCTGTAGATTGGAATTTTGGAATACTGAATACGGGAGTATATTCAAGAGGTGGGACACATGATTTTGCTAAGTTCTTAAAACATCTAAGTCATATCCTGAATATTTTGAAAATTGTGTTGAAAAATTTAAAATCTATCTAAGTAAAATGTTTAAGTCTGAATATGAAATGAAGCTTAACGATACTGATAACTGATCTGATAAACTAATATGATTCCCTAACACGCTCGTCAAAAAGAGGTTTGTAAATAAGATTTACTTTCATTCCTGTTAATATTTCAGTCTTCTTTTGATCTACTTCATGCATTGAAAAATACAAAAATATATTTTACATTTCTACTTTATTTTTGACAAACCAAGGTAGAAAGCGTATCATCAGATTCACAGTCTGATGCAAATGCAGAAAGTTGATCCTGTACTGAAAAGGCGAGTTGGGAGCTAATCAAAAACAGAGAGTTTTGAAATATCAAAATACAAGTTCATTAATTTGTAACTTGTAAATTTTCAAGAAAAATCTTTGAAAAACAATCAGTGTGTTTTTGCTTCAGGTCAACCAAGGTCATTAAGTTGAACTTGGTAGACGAATTAAGTTTCTAGGGTCATTAACTTGGACCTAGATGCTTAAATGGATTTCTCATTCACTGATAAAATATGAAAAGGTTCAAAATCAGAAAAAGGGTCAAAAGTTATTCGAGTAAAGAGGTCATGATCTTTGAATCGAACAGCTAGCCGATCGGCTAGGCTAGCCGATCGATTAGGCCAATCGATCAGGTCATACCTATAAATAGGCAGTCAAGGCTTCTAGAAAACGTTTTCATTTCCGATCGAACAGACTGCTACTCGATTCATTGTTCTTGAAGATTCTTGATTCCTTTTTCATTTCAAATTTGTGTTGTTGGCTCACTCATCATCACAAATGGTAAAGGTATGTCATTCAATCTTTGAATCAGTGATTTCATTCATGTTCTTAACTGTTTGATGTTCTTCATTGAGTCGGTTAGAAAAATCAAGATTAGGAAAGATTAAGAAAGAGTTAGATGATTCTGAGAATAGGGTTTTGATCGGAATTGCATGATCTACAAGATTACCGGTTTAATTTTTGTAAAATCTTAATTAAGCTTGATAGATCTAAGAATGAAAGTGACGTCAGTCGGAACTTTAGATGAAGATTTGAACAGGTTTTAGGTTGTTTTTAGAGAAAATGAAAACAGAGTTTTGATGTCGATATCAGGAAGAATAATAATCTGTGTTCAATTTTGAGATATCTGTTAGTTTGTTCTTCATGATTATTTGAATGTTCTTCATGATGAAGATGTTGCTAGCCGATCGGATAGACCAGCCGAACGAACAGCATCATGTTTCATTATGAATAATGTTTAAATCTTTTGTTTTTCTGCTTTGAAATGTGTGCCATGATATATTTTGTCATTGTTTAAAGTGTTAGAGTGAATCTGATGTATGTTGTTTTTGTCTAGTCATTTGCTAGCCGATCGGTTAGTCTAGCCGATCGAACAGCAAATGCTAGCCGATCGAACAGCATTCTGCTAGTCGATCGAACAACATTGCATTATCTCATATATGCATGACTATCTTGATTAATATTTTGAGTAGTAAAATGCTAGTCGTTCGAACAGCATTCTGGCTAGCCGATCGAACAGTATTTTACTAGCCGATCGAACAGCATTTACTAGCCGATCGAACAGTATTTTACTAGCCGATCGAACAGCTTTATGCTAGTCGAATCGAACAGCATTTTGCTAACCGTTTGCATATCTCATTGCTAACCGATCGATCAGAGATTTGTTAGTCGATCGAATAGCAACTTGCTAATCAATCGAATAGCATTGTTCTAGTCGTTCAAGTTGCATTGTTTGATGACCTTAGATATTTGGCATAGTCTTTTGGCTAAAGTCGATCGAACAGTATTTGCTAGCCGATCGAGTAGACCACTCGATCGATCAGACCAATCGATCGAACAGCAAAGGTTCTTTCAACACATCATTCCTATTCGATCGAACAGCAAATACTATTCGATCGAACAAGCCATTCGATTCACTGTTCTATCACTCTAAATGTTTCAAGTGTTTCAGTCTCTATATCTAATGTTTAAATTTTTCACAGGGACGAGGAAAAGACACTAACAAAGGACACAATGTTCCAAGTGCAATTGATGAGGTCTCTACAAAAGGA
>NW_023395579.1:0-30061 GCF_002127325.2 Helianthus annuus | reverse complement strand
GGGTTTTTGTATACCCTATTTCCGAGTTCTTTAGCACCCTATTTTCTGGTTTTTTAATACTCTATTGCGATTTATTACCCTATTTTCTCGTTTATTATTATTATATATGCATTGTATAATGTAAAAAAACATTAACATAAATGCACTAACATAAATTTAAAAGATAGAGATTAGAATCATCTATCGGGTATAATCGGTTCCGGTTCCGATTCTTGTCCGGTTTCAGGTATGATCGATTCCGGTTCCGGTTCTAGGTATTGAGATCAAAATGCATACCCTATCTATACCCTACGGGCATGGTCGGTTTCGGTATCGAGTATAGAACACCCGGGTATTGAAAAAAACGGTTCCGGGTTTTTCATCGGGTACGGTTTTTTTTTTTTTTTTTTTTTTTTTTTTTTTTTTTTTTTTTGCGTACTTCTAGTTAAAAGTTGATAAACGTAAGTACCTGGGCTTGGTGACCAAGAATAACAACAAAGGCATTATGAATGGGCTGAACACCAAGCCATTCTCCATTTCTATACACTTGAAGCCCATATATTTCATCTTGAAGAAGAAAAGTGATGAGATTAGCATCACAGTGTTTAGGTAAGCCCAATGCCAAACTTGGGTTGGGGCATGGTGGGTAGTGATTGGCTGAAAACAAATGGACCCCAGTAAGCTCATCTCCAAAAAACCCAGGCCCAAGCCCAAGTCCTTCACGTATTAGATCCAGTATTCTCGCTGACAAGTTACCCACTCGAAGTGAATATTCCCCGACAACATCTCTACATAAAAGATTAAGGTTTGTTAGAAATAATCATAATTAATGGCAAATTGGATTTTAATAATCTGAACTAGCTTTTTTTTCTCGATAATAATCCCAACTCAGTTAATTACCCACAATAATTCGAATTCTTCCATTTTGTTTGTAAAATACTCCACCGTTAAAAAAAGATAATGGAGTTTTTCCAAATTACAAACCGATGTTTTCGGACTGTTGATCAGAACGAGTATATGAGTCGATTGATGTAAAACTTACCTCGAAACAGTGCTCTAAACGACGAAAACGACGCTTCAATTCGGGTGTTTGAACTTCTAATTAACAAAAATTATTTAGAGCAATGTTTCAAGGTAAGTTTTACATCTATCGAATCTTATCCTCGTGCTGATCGAAGCCCAAAAACATCGGTTTGTAATTTGGAAGAAAAACTTAACTCCGTTACGTTTTCTTGACAGCGGACTATTTACAAATAAAATGGAAGAGTTCAGATTATTGTGGGTAATTAACTGAGTTGTGATTATTATCGACCAACAAAGGCCAGTTCGGATTATTAAAATTCAATTTGCCTAAATTAATTGGGTCCTTTTTTATATAAAAACACAAAGAAGAATAAAAAAAGGCCCATTTACCGATATCTCGTGGGTTTTTGAGGCCACAAGTAAATGAAGTCGTCAATCGGGCAACAATGGTGTCGTAAATTATCTCGCCATAAGTGAACCTTTTCATTTTTATAATCGTAGGTGCTTGTGTACAGCCTACACTTATTACTCGGATCTTCGGAGTAAACACTTGCCTTGTCCTCATTCGGCAAGTCAAAGAACTCTTGCACGACACTCATAGTGTCATGCAATAAGCCGTTATCAACTCCATGATTGATCACCTAGTTTCAAAAGTTAAAAAAAATGAAAAAATCGTCATTTCACGAGGAAAAACAGTCAAGAAAACATCCCACCTAGGTGTTTATATACTTGAATATAATTTTTGTGAGTTTCAAAATTTGAATACATACTTGAATATAACTTTTGTGAGTTTCAAAATTTAAATACATACTTGAATATAATACACTGAAATTTGTTTTTGGAGATGCAAGCAATGTTTTAAAATCCGGTTTTGATACCGTACCAGATTTGGCTTAAAAACGGTTTAACCGGGTGTATTGGGCGGTTCAACCAGGTGTACCGGGCGTTTCAACCGGTTTTACCGGATAGTTCAACCGGTACAACCGGCGGGTTTGAACCGGTTTGCATCATGCAAGAACTTTAGGAAAATTGAGTTGACCCTAGTATAGTTAGCAGAGAAGAGAACTCAATGTTAACCAAAAAAACAAAAAATCTTGGTTTCGTATGGACCGTACCCCACAACATAAGAGTCCCTTAAATGGGATTCGTTACTAGGGGTGGAACCAAGAAAGTTTCCCAACGAGACCAACAAAAATATAGGGTAAATTACATAGGTAGCCCTTGTGGTTTTCTAAAATTTTGGAAATCATCTATTAAGTATTAGAAATTACAAAAATAGTCTGAATTTTTGCAATTTATAACACATTTAGTCCAAACTTTTGCAAATTGTAGCAGTTTTAGTCTAAACTTTTGCAATTTGTAACACCTTCAATCCCTTAAACAAGATGGGGTTAACTTTTTCCAGAAAGATATACTAGTTAACAATGTAGGAACCTTATATATAAAATCAAAATAAAACACTTTTATTCAGTTGCAATACAATAAGACTGGTGGGTGTGGTTTAAAGCCTCTAGGGGCTTTATAGTGCCACGTCAGAGCCACGTATGCACCACATAAGCAGGGCCTTTATCATTAACTTGCACAGTGTTTGAAGGCTCTTTAAAGCCCTCTATTAAATAAATGCAAAAAAATAATAAAGAGCAAAAAATTTGATTGGTTGAAAACAATGGCGCCCATGTGCACATCTCATTAGCACTCGTTACTGGGATGAAGCCCTCTCTATAGCCACCCCCCCCCCCCCCCATGACGCATGGGAAATGGGATAGGGGCGCCAAAGGGCACAAACGATGCTGAGGTGGCCAGGGGCGGTATACCACACCCCCTTGCCTAATCAACATGAAAGCAAACGATTCGAGTTGAAATAAGAAGAAAACAAGAACGAACATAAAACTAGAAAAGTTCTTGGCTGAGGATCATTGAACCCTTGATATTTATATCGAAAATAAGATCAGATAGTTCTGCAAAAATTAAACCAAAAATAAAAAATAAAAACCATTGAACGTCTTCAATGCATTTTATTTTGTTTAAAGATCTTTGACCAAAAATTGTGGTCTATTTCAGCTCAAACAGCACGAAACAACTAATCTGGGATACAACTGTTTCTAAAAACTATTGTGCCAAACAATTGACAACAACCGATTGTTTCTGACCTGACCCATGGACCCTCACCACCCGCACCTGACATGAAGCAAAGTGCAAGGTGCGTCATTAAACGTCACATTGCGCCCATACACGTGTACATGTACGACTTAAAGGCACTCTTTGGGAACCTACTGGTACGGGGTTCTAAGAAACATTAAATGAGTGTTCTCATGACTCATATATAAGTCACTCCATTTTTGTTTCCTCCTCTCATGTAGCCCACGTTCATGGGCGGTTCTTAGTAGGGGTGTGGCAGGGCCACAGCCCGGGCAACTTTTTCGGCCGTAGTGCTAATTTTCCGCATTTCGATCGAAATTTTTTTATATATACTATGTTTGGCCCGGGTTGCCCGGGCTTTTTTTAGTGCCCGTGTCTTTCGGCCCTGACACGTTCAACGGGCAAGATCCGCCACTGGACACGTTCTCGCATTTTCACCATTTTCGATCACCTTTTCCTAACTTTTACATGTTCAAGTCCCAACTTTGACTATCGATACATTCATTCTAGCACAAATTTGGACATGATTAGGTTCATTGTAAAGCCCTTACCACATAACATAACACAAATCCACAAATTAATACTTATATTAACCAAACATAATATAAATATGTGTCCAAAGTTTGGAAAAAATAGAGTGGAAAATTCTCTAAGTTTTGCAACAAAAGGTTCACACAAAACAAAAATGTAGGGTCACTAAAAAGTTATACTAAAATGAGTAAAAAGGATAACGGGACTAGTGGACTCTATGGAACAAACAGAACCTTAGTATAGTATAGTGTGATGGCTGATCTATCCCATTTCATAAGAAAACAAATATTACAAACCTGAAATAAACCATAGTCTTGACAAGCTCTAAGAATTTGTTGAACAGCATCATGTCGATCACGAGCAAGGTCAACCACGGGAAGAGTGTTGCAGAAAGGCACGGTCGTATCTCCCGGCCTTGAATCGACAGGGAAAACGTAACTTTCTGGCAAGGATTTAACGGTGGAAGACCAGCTTGAAAGTAGCTTTTCCATGGATTTTGCTGATGAGAATGAGAACTTGTGTGTGTGTACACCTTCTTTTAAGGGTAGAACTCAATGGTCAATGCTTATTTTTTTATGATAGTTTTAAGATGGGAGTTTTTGGTATTAACATGTCAAAAATATTTTTAACTCGCAAAGTCACTTTTCAATTTAAGTTGTGTTTTACTGTCTGTAATATGTATTATTTAATATGTATCGTAATATTTTATTAATCACTTATTGGCCCCCTTTGCAGCATTTCGTTAGTCCTCACTTCAATTCAATTCAAAAGTCTTTGTCTGGTCAACATGCACGTGATCACTTTTTTCTTTTGGGAAAATTATGAAAAGGGAAAATTACCACAGTAGCCATTTGACCAGCCAAATTTCGAAAATAGTCATTTGACCGGGCATAATGGACCCTCCCATCAAAGTGAACCCCCATTTTTATGCACCTTCAATCCAACCACACGCTAGCCGACACGTGTCCCTTCAGCCTGAACCGGCTTTATGCCGCATCGCCTGTCAGCCGAGCCGCTTCCCCCCCAAGCCAAGCCGCTTCGCCGCCTGCCCACAAGTACAAGCCATGCCGCTTAAAGTACAAGCCAAGCCGCGTAAAGTACAAGCCGAGCCGCTTCAGTAGCATTTTTTAAAAAATATCAAAATATATAAAAAACATCAAAAAAATATCAAAAAACATCAAAAAATATCAAAAAAAAAATCAAAAAGGGGCTGATAGGATACCCAACTTAAATCCTTTTATACGTTAATTGAAAACCCGCAAAAAGGGGGTCCTTCTGTTCGGACCGGCCCTCTGCGTGACTCGAACCCGCGCCTCTACGTTAGAAGCAAAGTGTCTTAGCCAGTTTTTCCTCCAGGCAGGAGCTGATAGGATACCCAACTTAAATCCTTTTATACGTTAATGGAAAACCCGCAACCACCCACAAGCTTATACGTTAGTTTAAACCTAACCTAGTTAGTAGATCCTTTGATTTGGAAACTTTTATTATTATTAATTTGCATGTATCATTATTAGACATTAAATAAGATAAAGACTTAAATAAGATAAAGACTTTATTTATTAAGATACAATAGGAAACAAACGGACAAGCATTTATATAAACGTACGATTAAACTATAAATCTAAGAAATAAAAAATAGATTATTTCTAAGGCCAATCACCCAAGAAGAATGGGGGCGGCGAGACCGAACGATCACTGTCTCGACCGTCAGATCTTGGCGAGTACCAACATGTACGACGTGGGCTCTCCGGTGTTGGGCATCGAGTGTCCTCCTCCCCCCACCATTCTACGTACTCCTCTCCCGGGTCCGTTTCATAGCCTTCCGGTCTTCCATGCTCCAGCATCTGGTTAGGTTGATTAGTGTTTGGCGATGCAATTTGAAGTGTGCTCATTGCTAAATCGTATGCCAAGTTCAACTCTTGATCTGTTAAATCGTCTGGATGTTCTTGCTGGTAATATTCATAAACAATGTTTTCGTTTTCTAGTGGTTGGTTTGCAACTGAGTTAATTGAAGGTGGTGGGTTTGTAGGAGGAGGGTTCGGTCGACGTCGAGTGGATCTCCCAGGTGCGGGAAGTAGTTGGTTCGAAGGAGGAGGGTTCGGTCGACGTCGAGTGGATCTCCCAGGTGCGGGAAGTAGTTGGTTCGAAGGAGGAGGGTTCGGTCGACGTCGAGTGGATCGCCGACGGGTTGCGGAAACCACTGGTTCGATAGGATCTTGGTTACCTACACCCATGTTTGTGTTCATAGTGAGTTATGTTTATTTTGAAGGTGTAATGGTGTGTGTGGATGTTGGGGGGTTTATATAATAGAACGAAGTCATCATAATTCCATATAAATAATTAAACATTTAAAATAAATATCATTAAACAACATTTGGGCGTGGTAAACATCGCCAAAAATACAGTTTATCGGCCATGAAACGTCTGTATGCTAAAAAAATTTGAATTGTTTGTCCGGATCGAATAATTGGTTTGTCTATTACTAAATGCTCCATAAGCATACATAGATAGACTCCCTCATTTCCTGAGAGTGACCTGTTAGACACCATGTATTCTTCATTAAGCTCGAAAGTCATGCATTTTTCCGGTTTGCCCGTCTTTTTCCAATACCGCAAATGCACCAACAAAGCTCCTAAATAAACTGCGATCTTAGTCAACCGTGGGTGAATAACATTTCTGTACTTTTCACCAACACATATGTCTTCACATGCGTATATAACTAATTCCTGAGTTACCAACTCAAGTCGAAGCAGCAGCCATTCTCTATTTTCCAGCGGCAGTGGGAAAAAAACGTAATCAACGTCGATGAAAGAAGGAAATGGGTTTAATTTACCATTAGCATACATAGCCACGTTTTTAGTAACGGAGTCTAATAAATTCTCATAGAATTGTGGTGGTAGAATAGTCCAACGCAAGTTTAGCATTGTCTCCGTTTGAAGTTTTCTACTCCTCCAAGCCATTAGTCTTCCAACCCAACCTTCAATATGCTGTAGAAGCATCATTTATTAATTTTTAAATATGTTAACATCAAAAATAAATTACTTAAATCAAAATACAACATATTGTAGAAAGATTTAAACGAAATTTACTAAAGCCGTTAAGTAGCCGTTACTACGATATCCCAACAGGGTGCCCCAAAAATTTTGGTCTAGCTCAATTGATCTTGAGAAAACAGCAGAGTAGCAGAATGGAGCGTCTCCATTATTGTAAAATGTGACCACATCTTTCGACCAATTCTCCGTTTCGTCGTCTAGAATTGCCCATCTACCTATTCTGTGGAGGTGTAAGCTTTCACGGTTCTGTACAAATTGGTTGTCTTCAGCATTTTGTGCATTTGAAGATTCAGAGGACGACCTTTCACTCTTGTTTTTTGGCGCCCACCATTTTCTAAGAATCCAACTTGATGATTTGTTAACGGGTTGAGAGCTGTATACATCATCAGTGTTTTTATTAGACATTTTTTCCAACACATATATGAGAGAAAGTAGTTTTTTTGTGTGTTGTATTTATACTCCAAGTCATAGAATTAATTATTTATAAGTATAAATATAAATTATTTGGTTTATTAATTTACTATGTAAGTAAAATAAAAGAAAAAATTCAAAAATCAAAATGCCGCTAGATATGCCGCTACCGCTGACCATTAAGCCGCTACATGTCAGATATGCCGCTACAGCTGACCATTAAGCCGCTACAGCTATGACTTTCCCTTCCCAAGGCGATGGGACATGACATTTCACTATTCAAGCCGCTACCGCTGCCCATTATGCCGCTAAAGCTATGCCCAAGCCGGTACACTTCTGCCACTATGCCGGTTCACATTTCGCCAAGCCGCTACCGCTGTAATTATGCCGGTACACCCTACCGCCAAGCCGGTTCACCTGTCGCCAAGCCGCTACAACCAACCGCCAAGCCGTTTCAATTCTACCGTTTCAATTTCACTATTCAAGCCGGTTCACTAGACCCCAAGCCGGTACATTCGCTGCCATTATGCCGGTTCACTAGACCCCAAGCCGCTTCGGCATTCAAATATGCCGCTTCACCTCTACAAATATGCCGTTTCACTTACCCGGTTCACCCAATGTTGACACGTGTCCGCCAATCTTGTTAATACGAAAAAAAACAAAGACTTTCCACTTTCCAAGTCATAAATTCTCTTGTCTTTTTTGAACCCGACACACGTGCACCCGTTTTGAAGAACCAAAGCTCCGTAGTCCAAGAACAGTTGGGGACCACCGATTCCAGCCGCCGCAGAGGCCCACCACCACCCTGCTTCGCCACCACGTTGGGGACCACAGTTGGGTACCACCGATTACAGTAGCGGACCATGGACCAGTTTTACCAGGGCCCGACCCGACCAGGTAACATGCAACAAGATCCGATGAATGAAGATCCAGTATACCAATCGCCTCCACCTGTAAAGGTAAGTATATATGTTTTCCCTTTTTCTAATATTACTACTTTTTGTTATTATTTCTTTTTAGTTTATTTCATAATATTATGACATTTTTTTTATCTAAAATTACTAGAAAGTCCAAATCAAAGTTAGACAGAAATGGTCGGTTATAGATCGATTGAAGGATGCCATGTCCGAACAAACCCTATCATATATCAGAGAAACTTGTTTTGGTAATTATTTAGATATAAAAAGTACTGTATGTGATAGCAAGCTTTTAGTCGGAGTTGCAAGTCTGCAAGAAAATACACCTACACCGCATCTTGGTATTCCTTATAAGCTTGCCGGAAGGATCCTAATGTTTACCCCTAAAAATTTCTGTCTAATTACCGGGTTAGAGTTTGGGCCCACAGAGTGGACACCAAAGGATCACGAAGATTCCTTCAAACGGAGAATGTTCAATGTCAAAAAGCGTGTTAACATGGCAATGGTTGAAGAAAAATTCGCTGTTCTCCGGACATTAGATCCAGATGATCAAACGAGGATTTGTCTTTTGATGTTGTTAGGATTAGGTTTTTTGGGACTTCAACGAACTAATGTTTTTGATGATAGATTGATACACCTCGTAGACGATCTGGTGGTATTTAGACAGTATCCATGGGGGAACTATTTTTGGGAAAACACGGTTACGAATGTTTATAATATGTACATTCGACAAAAAAAAGATACAGCTGGTTTTTCTTTAACAGGCTTCGTCTGGCCCTTCAAGGTAGCACTTTCAGCTTATTGTTCATTACAGTTATATGTTGATTAATTAATTATTATAGATTATACCCATTTATGTGCAGATGTGGATCATGGAGGTTTTTCCAGAATTTCGAGCAGAACCCGAGTTATTTCAAGAACAGACGATTCCAAGATTTTTAGGTTGGGGAGCCAGAACTAAGTACCAGAAGCAAGGTGTGGATAAATATCTTCGTAATGCCATTAAGGTATTTTCACTAAATTTACTATTATAAAACATATTTATTTACTTTAGGTAAGTGTTTTTATAATTTTTTGTATCGCAAAATATAGAAACCTGAATTCCAACCTCTTATGTGCATACTACCCACCGATGCTGAGATGCGAAGTGAGTGGTTTGTTGCCAGTTCAGATTATTTGGATACCCAACGTCAACTGTATGATTTTGACACGTCGTCTGATGTACGGTCACATATGCCGGCTCAAGTACGGGCTGAAGATTTAAATGCGGTGTATAACAATATTTTCGGTTTAAATGAGCCGAAACAACCGTTTTCCCCGGCACCAGACCGAACAGAAATTCCACAATAAAATTTTGGCCCCGCTCAATTTTCTTATGGGGTTGGTTCTAATGACGAACTTATTGAAAAATTTAAGTTGCTGATGGATGAAACAACCACAAGTTAAGTTTGATGATGGATGAAAACAACCACAAGTTAACTGCCATGTTAAGTTCGGCGGGTTTACATGGTGTTCGGCCGGTTCCTGCTAGTACTCCATTTTCCATGCCAGAAGTTAACTTTAGTGATAAGGTAATACTTGAAATTTTCATAATAATCAATAATTTATAAACTGATGACATTTTTTAAAATTTATAATTTTAGGGTGTAGCTGACCAGTTTGAAGTATACGATAATAGTTATCGTATGCCGAGCTTCAACCTAATGCAAGAAGATATTGTAAGTTATAAACTAATGAAATTTTTAAAATATAATTTTTCCAACTGTCTAGTCTTATATATTTTATTTTCTCGTAGAATGCTGATCCGGAGTTGGTGAATTTGAGGCGCTCTGAACGGCTTGTGAAGCCCTAATCCTGTGTGCTATCACCATTTGTTGTTTTTAAACATTTGAAAAAAGGGCAAACAAGGAAGCAAAAAACCGATGATCAAAAGATCGATGAAATTAGGAGTTGGTATCCTAGTAGTGGCGATGTCCAGCTCCGATTAACGACGGGTGGATTGGTAGGTCCGTCATTCTGGTCAACACTGCTAGGTGACGATAACGAGGGGTGGTTGAGCGATGATGTAAGCAATTTTAGATATATTATCTGTTTACTAACAAAAGTAAAATATTATTTGATTTTTTGCTTAACAACATATCTATGGTTGGATGATCCACTTGTATGAATCGAGAGATCGTAATGCCCGTTGGAGTATTTTACCACCATATTTCCAAATGTATTTTTTTGGAACGACTCTCCCTGAACAAACATACAAGGGTTATTACACCGGGGTCGTGGAACCTTTTCCAGCAATTACTACAGTTGATGAGGTTCTTTCTAATTTAATTTTAATTTTATTTACATAGTTCCGTAAAAGTTTATTGATTTTAAAAAATAAAATATAGGTGTATGTACCTTTGCTTATACCGCAAACACACTGGTTTTTGGGGGTTTTCAACCTGGTTAACCGTACTCTGACTGTTTACGACAGGTACTATTCATTTTCGTTTGTGTTTTTAGTTAAAAATTTATTAATTGTAACATTTCTTTTTTACTTTGTCATTGTCTAATATGTTTTATGTTTATATTTTGTAGCCTTGCAGAATCGCCATTTCTGGACCGGGGAAGAGACCAAGTGCTCACTCATATTAATTTTGTCTTTGACAATTGGCTACGTAGGCACGGTTACTACACCACAATGCCCATACCGCTGACTTACCCCTTTCAGGTTACTTTTGCACACAACGTGCTTCAACAAACGGGGCCTTTAGGAGATTGTGGGGTATGGGTTTGCATTTTCCTGGAAAAGCTAATTAACGGGAAGCGGATTAATGACGGTGAAGACCCCAACGTAACGGCTAGCAATATGAGGCGGCACCTTGCTATGCTTTTCTATGATTCAAAATTAGAAGGAGAGTCGAGTGTTGAAAAAATAATTCAGAGTGTTGAACGTAATAGTGATGAACTTCAATTACTAACGAAACCGTTTCGTTAGTTTTTGTTATGTATTTGAATTAAGAACAGTTTAAAATATGTTATTCTACTATTTTTGCTATAATATAATATAATACCAACAAAAAAAAAATTAATATTAGTCCCTTATTACACCTACCACCACCTATATACCCCCCCCCCCCCCAAAATACCCAAAAATCAACTACACTTAGCAAAATGGTGCTATGCAGGAATTGTGGCTCGCAAACAATTATAAAAACTTCCTGGACCGCTACAAACCCGGGAAGAAAATTCTATTGCTGCATCAGTCGACGAGGAGGCTGTGGGTTTGTGGATTGGGCAGAGGGGCCCTCGTGCCAAAGGGCTATTGATGTATTTCGACATTTCATGCATGAACAACAACATGTGACCGTTGCAAATCAAGCCAGTGAAATTAGGCATCTTCAAGACGAAGCGTTAACAATGGCGGTGAAGTATACACGCGTGAAGATGTTGTTACTATTTAGCTGGGTTTTTTTGGTCTTGTATTATGTTGTTCATTAGAGTTAAATATTCTAATTAAAATTAAATAAATAGTTGAATTCCGAGTTTGCACCGAGTTTTTCGTCACTCGTAGTTTCTATTTTAGTTTATTTATTAACTATCAATACCCCTTTAATTTAACTAACCTATTAAGTTGTAATATTTAAAAACAAAAAAAAACTTTAAATATTTAAAAAAAGAAAGTGTTTGGTGGGGGATAGCTATGACCGCGGGTGGGGGGGGTGGGGGGTGGGTGTGGGGTAGCGGTGTGGGGTAGCGAATGTTGGCTATAAATAGCCACAAAACATTGGTCTCCCAACATGGTAAAAAAAAAAACATTGAGCACCAACATTAAATAAGTTTATTACTTAAAAAAAACACAACATGGTTAATTGGACAGAAGAAGAAGAACTAGCATTAGTAACAGTTATCGTTGACGCTAAACGGAATTTACAACGCGGACAAACCGCGTACTGGGGGCAAGGGTTTCAACACTATCAACAGCACGTCGGCAACGCGTGGCACAACTTAAACGCGTGTCAACACAAATGGCGTGATCTTAAACCGAAGTTGGATCGGTTTAAACGTTACTTCAACCGTGTCCCGGCGGCTGGCTTGAGCCACGATGATCGGGTATATATCGCGAGGGTCGAGTTTAGGCACGAAGAGAATACGGATTTTAAGTTGGTTGACCACTTTAATATTTATCTTACTTTGTAGTTTTTTTTTTAATGCTATGTAGTTTTATATTTTTAGGATTTAATAAGTAGATTGTGTAATATTGTTAGGATTTAATAAGTAGGTTGTGTAATATTGTTAGGATTTAATATTGTAATATTTTTAGGATTTATAAGACCGTTTTGTATAATATTGATATAAGTATAATGTTTATTGTTTCTGATTCAACTCTTATCGATAAAAATATATACAAATTTCCGATATAAATCATGATTAGTTATTTAAAAAATTATATAAACGATATTTCTTAGTTTTTTCCCTGAATGACTTGATATATTTATTTATATAAACGATATTTCTTGTGCATATTTTTTTAAGTAGTTGTTAGAAAAAAAAATAAATTAAAAAAACATATATTTTTGGATGGAGGTGGCTATATATACACATCTTTATGCTTCCTCTTTCCAACATACTGAGGAACTAATAATGTGAGTCACCGTTCCCGGATTCGCCCATTTCAAACTAATAATGCTTCCTCTTTCCCATTTCAAACCGACTCTCGTCGTCAACCCAAATGTGAGTCACCGTTCCCGGATTCGCCCGCTCCAAATTGTAACAATAGATTGGGAGTTCGGCAAAAGAATCTCTGCTTGTACCTTGCAAGAGTTCTAAAGCATGACATTTTCCACGCCATGCTTGCATGTAACTAATATCAATTCCTAAATTTTGTTTAAAATCGGACTTTATCTCGTTTCCGCGATAAATTCGACCACCGTCTTTTAATTGAGGCTGATGCGTGTTAGTGTATATATGTTTTTCCTTTTCTTGTATTTATGGTAGAATTAGTGGTCGTTTTGCTTCTTTTGTGATTTTGAGCTCATTTCATCCTGAAAATACAAAAGGAAGACAAAAACACTCTTTTTCCAACATTAGTACTTAAAAAGGGTTAGTTTTATGCCTTAATTGATGTGTTTTATATGTTGCATTTTACACACATCAAGGTTCCTTGCCAGAACGCGGAATACGAACTATCTTCTCCTTGCATAAGATCTCTGCCTGCTGTTGGGATAACCAATCCATACCAATGACGATGTCGAAACTACCCAAAGCTATGGGAATTAGATCGATAGAGAAAGTCTGACCAGCGAGGATAAGATTACAACCCTGAACTATGTGTGTGGCCTCTAGACTTTTACCATTAGCTAACTCTACGACATGTTTAGTGTTCAGAAGTGTGGGTGTGCGCTTGAGCATTTAACTAACTTTCAAAGACATATAACTGGTATCTGCACCCGAATCAAATAATACAGTAACATAAAAGTCGTCGAGAAGAAACTTACCTATAACCACGTTGGGATCATTTCTGGCATCACCCTGCCCCAGCACAAAAGCACGTCCCCTAGCGCCGTTGTTCCCATCATTGTTATTTGCCCCATTGTTGTTTCCGTTGCCTTGGTTATTGTTGTTGTTGTTGTGGTTCTGGTTTCGGTTTAACTGGGGGCAGTGTCTTTTGAAGTGACCCTCGGCGCCACAATGAAAACATCCCTTGTCGCCCTGTTGCTGATTCTGCGGTGTTTGCTGCTGCTGCTGGTTCTGAGTTACAGGCCGTGGGCTCCTACAATCCTTGGCCTCATGACCCATCTTGAGACACCTCTGACAACGACCCTTGTTGCACTGGCCACTGTGGTGTCTGTTACAATTGTTGCATCTAGGGTGATTTCCTCGATACACACCCCTTCCCTGATTGCCCGAAGATTGCTGACCAGGGCTCTGATAGTTGTCAGTCTTTCGCTGCTGAACCTGAGACTGAACTGTAGCTGAACCCTTGCTGGAATCCCCCTCCCATTTCCACTTGTTGTCACTGGGAGTAGCAGGAGTAGCAGAAGTGGTAGCGATATCAGTTACACTGATACGTTTTGGCAGCCTGTTCTGTTCCACTGCCTAATCTGTGAGGCGATGAGCAAGACGTTGAATGTTGTTGGACCGTGTTCCGACCCTAAACAGTCAGTTGAGAACGTTCATCTTCACATACGAAGGCGGAATCAACGTAAATGAAGTTACACAGCTTTTCCTCTTTAATTTCTTCTCTATTGATGCTTTCTGATTACAATTTGACAGAGTTTCGTTACCACAAGCATGATCTAGTTCCGCTCCAACGTCCATAATGAATGATCACATCAGGTATTTATAGGACTGAAGGTTTCGCTCTTATGGCAGTCCATATGAGCGAAACTACCAAGTGACAAATAAGCGAAACTACCTGATGACCACATAAGCGGAACCATATGTACATATAAGCGGAACTATTTCTAACCTATGTACATAAAAGTGGAACTACTTCTATCCTAAGTACATAAAAGCGGAACTACAACATTAAGACCTAATTTGAATTTCAAGCTCCTATGTTGACCTATCTTGACCTAAGACTTAATGCAGACGAAGTCAACAGACATTCCGTGCACCAACAGACTCCCCCTTGGATGTTGACGAAGTCTTCAGCTCCGAGTCTTCAGTCTTGGTCTTTTCTCCAACTCTCTGTCTTCACATCATAAGCATTCTATCTTCACAGGTTAGGATCACAACCTAACTCTATCTTCAAACTCCCCTTGGACTGTTGATCCAGACTCCCCTTTTCATAGACTCCCCCTCTCGGTATGCTAGAATTTGAGATCTTGATCTGGTTCAAACTTTGACAGTTAACTTCCGTTGGGAATAATGAAGTCTAAACCTATTTAACCTGCACATTCTCTACCTCAACATAAGTTTCACAAATTTATAACAGTTAGATTTAAGAAACTTACTGGTAGAAATCATTAATTCATCAATCTGTATAGTTACATCATGTTCAAATGAATGACCTTGAATAACTAAGCATACAACCTTACAAAACATTTTTATATGACATTCAAAGTTTTTAACATATTCTCCCAATCCTGTTCATCATGTTTAGCACTCGAATTTTGAATATCAGCTCTTCAACATCAGTTTGTCGAAAATCTTTTTAATTTTTCAAAATTTTAAGCTAAAACACTCCGAAAATCTTTTTGGATATTTGTTTTTGAATGAAATGCAGTAAACAAATATATACAGATAATATTTTGTGAGTTTGTGTAAGAGGATCTTATAAGTTCATGAGACAAATCACTAGCACCGTTAAGCTTTAATCATATTAAGTTCTAAACGATTCACGTAGATTGACGATATAGTTGTCCTCTTAAATTTTCACACAATTTTCAATCTATTCAGGATACGATTTAGATGTTTTAGGAACTTACCTCATTCATGTGTCCCACCTCTTGAATATACTCCCGTATCCAGAATCTCAATATTCAGTCTTACAGGTGAGTATACTACAATGATATCTGTACATAAATTAGGTAATGCGAGGGCCGAGGGATCTTAGGTCGATACTTCCGTATGCGCAGAGAGATATCAGCTTCGACTTTTCAGTATGTCCCCTTTAGAGGATCTTTTAGATACAACAGCAGCGATTATCAATTTTATTGTTTCATCTGCATGCTGAGGGTTTATGCTATGTTTCAAGCATTTGAGGAAAGTATTATCCAAGGACTAGGTCAGAACTTCCATTCAGCAGAAGTCCTGGAATAATACCCCAGACATCATTGAGTATAAAAACCTAGTATATCAGAATACGAGACCTTTCAAACGAGATTTCAGGGGTTACCTATATATCCAAGTAGTGTTCCCCACAAATTTCGCAAGTTTGAAATTTTAGGTTTATATCCCGAACAAATCTACTAAATGTGCGAAAACATATCGACACATCATCAGTGAGACTGTTTATCACATTTGACATTTCATATCATTAGCGTGCTGTGATAGTCCACTGATGTATTATCATTTCCTCTTTTCTCAACAAAACTCATTTTTGCTTTTTCAATGTTTTTGGTATTTTCAAATTTTCTAATTTTTTTAAAATTTTTCTCCCCCTAAAATCAAAATATGTTTCAATTTTGATTTTCAAAGAAAATTTGAAAACAAACTGAACAAATAAAGTGACAAACTTATATCGAATCACTTCAATTCGCCATCCTTGTGACGTAAACAATCAGAACTCCCCCTGACAACAAACTATTTTCCCATTTAGATTTCAAAACACTGAAGTTTGTTTTAATCAAAATGGTTTTTCCGGAAAATTAGTTTTGTGTGTCATTTCACAAATTCGGGGTTATTTCATCACATTGTTTTCCTTTAGTCACTTAACAAATTTAACAATTTCAGTTTTAAATCTCAAACATCACTTGTAGAAAATCAAGTACAACTTAATGTCCCTGATTTACCACATGTAAGACGAAAAATCACCATAGTGAAATTTCTCAAGAAATGTGCCGATTCATGTTCCACGCTTACCAACCTGGGAACTCCGGCAAGTCAGGTTTTTCTATTTGAATAGTTTCACCCAAGCCTGACGGTCCTTGGGTGATTTTGAATTCTTGTTCAACAATGGTGGAAAATTTGCATCATCCATTGTTAAATCTGAATTCTCAGATTTTACCTCAACAAATGGCTCTTCTGGTTTTGACACACCAGAATCATTGCCTGAGTGTGGCTTGTCTGACTATAATGAGCCAGATTCATCGCCGACAACTTTCTTTTTCTTCTTTTTCTCTTTTGTCCTCATATTTGCATCCGATGAATTCGTCTTGTTTGACTTTGCAATCGAGTGAGTTGATTCATCAGAACTCTTATTCAACCTGTCCGGTGAACCCGAGGACAAAATCTTCTCCAGATATTCTCTGGCCTTCTTCCTCTTCTTCCTCAGTCTGTCTTTCTGCCCCTGAGAAAGCTTCACTTTCTTTTCTTGAATTGGCTGTTCTTGAACTTTGGGTTTTAGAACCTTCTGTTCATGGGGCTTGACATTGACTGGAATCTTTGCCAATTTTTGAGAGTTAGCCCTCAATCTGTCATTCGATCTCCTTGGGCAATCTCTGGCAATATGACCTCTGATATGACAATTATAGCATCGTCTTGTTTCATAATTCCAATTCTGGCAGTTAACAGCAATGTGTCCTCTCACACCACAGGTGTAGCACACTCTGTTACCGTACCATTCACTTCTTTCAGTCCAAACCTTCAGATCATAACATTGTTTGGCTTGGTTATAATCATTTCTCCTCTTCAATGTTGGATTTGACTTTTGAGCACTGTGGTCAAACCTGCACCACTAATTACCAACATTTTGTGAGTTTTCATTTTTAAATTTTTGTGTTTTTTTATTGTGATTGGATGATTGATCTGATGAGCTTTTATTTTCTTTTTGAAAATTTTTCGATTTTTTATCTTTTTGTTTATGTTCCACATTCTTCTTTACAGGTTTTTGCGTTGAGCATTCACCTTTCTCAGTAGAATGTAAAACAGTATTTTTAAACATTTCATTTAATTTCAAAATTTTTTTTCTTTTTTCTTCTTTTTCTTTTTCATCATCAGATTTGTCATCACAATCTTCAATTTTGACTTTGTCAAAATTTGTGACTTTGTCACTTATTGGAACAGAATTGATCGGTTTTGGACAGGGAAAATTCAAACTATCTGATGAAGTCACAAAACATTTCAATTTCTTTTCAAGTTCATCAATCTTGTTTCTTGAATTTTCAGCTTCATTTTCAAGCTGAGATATTCTTTCAAGATGAGACTTGATTGATTTTTCATTTTCAATTTTAATATTTTCAAGAACATATTTTTCATTTTCCAAAACTTTTAACTGTTCTTGAAATTTTGTTTCATTTTCTTTCAGATTCTTGTTTTCCAGTTTTATCCAGAAATCTTCATTTTCTGAAGATTTCCTTTTACTTTCAAAGTCTTTTTCTTTTTCTTTCAAAGTTTTGTTTTCTGATGTCAAACTGTTCAAATCGTTTAACAGTTTATCATTCTCAGATTTCAGCTTTTCACAGTTCAAGCGTAACTCCAGAATCTGTTCATCATCAGCTTTCTTCTCGATCTTCAAAGTTTTGTTTTCCAATGTCAAACTCTCCACTTCCTTCAAGAGTTTCACATTGTCTGCTTCTGATTTTTCACATTTCGAGCATTTTTCATTCATCTTTCCAACATCAGCTTCTTTCTTTGTTTCCATCTTGTATGTTCCTGCACAGAAAATTTTAACAAAATCAAGAGGATTCGTATTTTCATCAATATAACAACCCCTCTTAATATCGTATCTCATATTATTTTTTGCTGCAAGACACACATTGATTCGTTTTCTCATTTCAATGATTACATTCAAATCTATCTTTCCTGATTCTTCTTTTATTTCATCCAATAATTCCCTTTTATTTGAATTTTCATGAAACCTATGATTTGTTATTGTATTGATGAAACTTCTTAAATCAAAGCGTGATAAACTAGAATCCCGTTTCAGTCCATTCACGAATTTATCCCATTCCAAAGGAAGAGCATCAACAAATTTTGAAATTCTTTCATCATTTGAATGATATATGTTATGTTTTTCTAACTTGATGATTAACTCATAAAACCTTTCTTTCAACATCTCCATCGATTCATTCTTCATACATAAGAAATTTTCGAATCTTTTAACATAAACATCCTTATCATATCTCATCTCATACAAAGATTCCTTAGTCCAGTTATTTAAATTTTTAAGATTCTTGTTTTCTTGTTCATCAAACATTTTTGCCAAGTTTTGTACAATCAAACAAGATCACTTAAAAGAACAATCACAACTATCAGTGTCCAAATAAGTGGAACTATCAGTGTCCGAATAAGTGGAACTACTCACTGTCCGAATAAGTGGAACTACTCACTGTCCGAATAAGTGGAACTACTCACTGTACGTATGAGCGAAACTACAATGTACGTATGAGCGGAACTACACTGTACGAATGAGCGGAACGAACTTGTTCGAATGAGCGGAACTAACTTGTTCGAATAAGCGAAACTAACTTGTTCGAATAAGCGAAACTAACTTGTTCGAATAAGCGAAACTAACTTGTTCGAATAAGCGAAACTAACTTGTTCGAATAAGCGGAACTAACTTATTCGAATAAGCGAAACTAACTTGTTCGAATAAACGAAACTAACTTGTTCGAATAAGCGGAACTATCAAGTTATTTGGAGCGAAACCTATGTATTTCGAGCGAAGCCTGCGATGTCCGAATAAGCGGAACCTAGTTTTTAACTAATTTTAACCATTTTTAAGCCGTGTTTTAACCTGAAACTTTCTAGGGTTTGTTAATTGTATGTTTCACACGTTATATTCGAAAATCAGGCCATTTCAACCGTAGGAACCAGTTCAAATCGAAAAAGTATGAGAGAAAGTGAGTAGAAATCAGAGAATTTGGTAGAATCAAGCTATAGTAGTATGAACTCCTCGTTCTGAGCTCTGATACCACTTGTTGGACCGTGTTCCGACCCTAAACAGTAAGTTGAGAACGTTCATCTTCACATACGAAGGCGAAATCAACGTAAATGAAGTTACACAGCTTTTCCTCTTTAATTTCTTCTCTATTGATGCTTTCTGATTACAATTTGACAGAGTTTCATTACCACAAGCATGATCTAGTTCCGCTCCAACGTCCATAATGAATGATCACATCAGGTATTTATAGGACTGAAGGTTTCGCTCTTATGGCAGTCCATATGAGCGAAACTACCAAGTGACAAATAAGCGAAAGTACCTGATGACCACATAAGCGGAACCATATGTACATATAAGCGGAACTATTTCTAACCTATGTACATAAAAGCGGAACTACTTCTATCCTATGTACATAAAAGCGGAACTACAACATTAAGACCTAATTTGACTTTCAAGCTCCTATGTTGAACTATCTTGACCTAAGACTTAATGCAGACGAAGTCAACAGACATTCCGTGCACCAACAAATGTCCTGGATATTATCGAGGTTAACCGATGTCACATGGCTCTGGATCTCTGGCGCTAGACCCTTGAGATACAACTCAATGCACTTGATTGGAGGGTCCACCATAGTTGGACACAAGATGGCCAGCTCGTTTGACCGTTTAGTGTAAGCCTCAATTTCCGACCCCGTCATTTTCAGATGAAAGAGCTCCACTTCCAACTTGTGGATGTCATCACGTGTGTAGTATTCCCGCTTGATAAGTTCCTTGAAATCATTCCAAGGAGTGGCATTAGCAGCTGCCAGCCCTAAAATCTGAACTTGCGCATTCCACCAAGTCAGCGCAATGCTTTCTAGAGTACCAGTGGCGTACTTCACCCTGCGAGCCTCAGGGAATTCACACATCTCAAATACGGACTCGAGCTTTTCAAACCAATGGAGGAGTCCGACTGCTCCTTCAGTGCCACTGAACGTGCTTGGAAGACAATCCATGAAATTCTTGAAAGTGCAAACAGGTGGCTGAGCGTGTTGACCTCCTGCTTGTGCGGCTGCAAGTGCCGCAGCAACTTGTTCGTTAATCAGAGCCGTCAACTGGGCTTGAGTCATGTTAAGGCATCAACTCATGATCTTCATATCAAGGGAACATAAGTGAGAGAGGTTCGCGAAAAGTGCGATGACAGAAGAGAGTAAGCACACAAGTGTTCTTTGGCAATAGTGGTTACGTGTATCTAAGCATACCATGAGCAAAGTTCTATGTAATCTTGCAAGTAGGCAATAAAACATATACCATATTACCTAAAATGTTGAGTCTTGCACGTGGAGCGAGGCTTCGTTGTGGATCGTTGAGCACTGTACAGGTTATAGTCTGGTTTTAATAAAAACGTTTTCCCCTTATTAAAACCAAGTTCTAAATAACCAATGGCTTTGATACCAATATGTCACACCCCCAAAATCCACACGCAGAGTACCACCGCGTGGGGGCGTGACACGACCAGGATCAAGCCACCAATCATATTGAACATTGCAAGTATTAAATAAAGTTCAACCCATCAATATAAAAGGTGATCAAAACCAAACATAGTTAAAGTATTCAGCGGAAGCATAATTGTGAAAACCCAACATAAGTAATAAGTTCATAAAGTGTAAATGTTTAACATGGAACTCAACAGTCCATGTTCCCACAACGATCACGCCTCCCGTGCAAGCTCCATAAGTACCTATTGTCCTGCAAGGCATGTAACAGAGAGTCAACAACTAGTTGAGCGAGTTCACAGTAAGCAAGTTCGTGATAGTAAGTTCGTTGCATCATCATGCGTCATTCACTAAGTCATTTGTATGTTCATTTAGTGGGGGCTTCCCATGTGTGTATGTACTAGACTAGGGGCAACCATAAGTGTTCTCCTTAGCCCAAGAACAGTAGTACGTATGGGGTTTATGTAGGTTTTACGTAAGTGTCCTTCTTAACTCGAGGACAGTGGTACGCGGGAGTTTACGTAGGTTTTACGTAAGTGCTCTTCACAACCCGAGGCAGTAGTGAGTATTAGTTTACGTAGGTTTTACGTAAGTGTCCTTCGCAACCTGAGGACAGTGATAAGTACAAGTATACGTAGGTTTTACGTATGGGTCCTTCGCATCCGAGGACGATGGTAGATAGTCTAGTAACAGTGTAAGTACAAGTAATTGTCCAATCCCATTCCTTCAAATCCCATTCCCTACCCGCCGGGAATCCCATGCCTTGGTAAGAGTGTGAACTCACCTTGGTTTGCTCGGCAGATACACAGAAAGGTCAATCAAGCTATATTGTGGTCAAGCACGTATGTTTTCTACACATATTCCATCTAGTTGCATACAAGTATTGATCATGGCATACACATATAATCATGGCAGTTAACTGTTCGTACGTGTTCAACAGTAGCATCACGTAAACAATCAAAGCCCAACAGTGCGGCCCAATTACTTAGGCCCGTAACAGTGTGCAAGTCCAACAGTATATACGGTTATATGGTCTCGAGTCGAGACTAGAGATCCCGAGTCGAGACTGTGCGGTCTCGAGTTGCAGCCTACGAATTCTCGAGTCGCAACTGAGGAGGTCTCGGGTCATACGTACATCACTCGAGATTGTGTGATCTCGAGTCAGGTCTCGAGTCGCAACCAGACTCGCAACCATGATCTCGAGTCATGCTGTTTGTGTGCTGGTGAGTTGTGGTCTCGAGTCGAGACTGTGGGTTCTCGACTTGCAACCTGTGTCGAGACCGGAAGATGTAACAAACTTCCTTATTTGCAGTCCATAATTTCCGTATCCTTTGCTAACAAGTTTGGCAGTTTCAACTTAGATCAAATCAACAATTATTCAGCATTTAAACACATTCATATCATCGTAATCATCATCAATTCAAGAACAATAAATCAATATCATAAGGAACATATGATCGGATCATATGATTAACGAGTTCAAAGACTATCATGCAACCTATTGCTTACCAATCCCGAATCAAACTAATCAAAGCCAACCCTAACAGTTTCATGACATATATCCACCTTGAAATCAAACACATGTTCCAGATTTACAAGCACAATTTCATGAATAATTCTACTAGCATGAACCCTAGCAACAACATCACGTAACATGGCAAACTAAATAACAATGGAACACTAACCGTGAGATCGAATGAGTTGGTTAGACCGATGCAAGAGCTTCGAACGAGAGGGGGTGGCTGCCGTCGAGTGAAAGAGGGAAGGAGAGAGAGCTTTAGGGTTGTGTGATTAGTGATTTGTAAATTATGAAAATCAAAACCCCCAAGTGGGTTAATGAACGTGCACAAGAGAAGTGGGCCGAACCCATCAACGGGCTGCCCTTGGTCTCGAGTCGGCCAAGTGGTTTGCGAGAGGAGTTGGGCTGAGAGAAAGGTGTGTGGCCAGAAATAAAGTGTGCGGCCCATACATGATAACACGTAACACAATAAAACCCATAACATTCAATGCAAATCATACACATTAACTAGTCACGTAATGCTCATACAAATTTCAATAAGCACAAAGATAGGTTCTGGAATACGAGTTGTCACACAGACTACATGGCTAAAAGTTTGCAGGGGCGCGTGGAAAGCGTAAGAATGACTCACTGGTAAAGCAACGCACAACCTAATAGGCTAAGGTTACAACTGAAAAAGCTTAAAACACCTGCAAAGCTCGATGGTAAAAGAGCATTGTGGACTAATTGATAGTTATATAATATAATTAAGGGTTTAAAGAAATCGAGCCAAGCGAAGCTCAACTTTAATGAGAGCTCGTCAGCTCGATTAAATCTCTATTTTTAAAGGTTGAGCTCGCCTCATGAGTAAACTTTAAAGCATAAGCTTAGCTCGTTTATTATGAAACATTTCAATAATATATATATATATATATATATATATTATGTAATAATATAATATAATATAATATATGTTATGTAATAAATTTTATAAAATTTGTATGTATAATGATATTCAAATATATATATAATAACATTATTTGGTCTTGCGATGCAACATGGATGCAACTCGAGTTTGATAACTAAAGTTCACCTTCGGGCTCGTTTATTAAACAAACTTATTTTTAGGCATCAATACGAGCTTGAACTCGTTCTAGGTCGGCTCCATTAAGCTTTTTAATTAACGAACCAATTGAGTAGCTCACAAGCGGCTTGTCTCGTTTCAACCAATAGCAATGACAAATTTAGGTTGATATTACTTTAAAAAAATATTAGATAAATCAATTCACATGAATGTGAGATACATAAACACAAAATAAAAAAAAATATTAAATATAACAAATAAATCATTTACCACTTACATTTATAAATGAATAAACTGCCAAAATGGTTTCTAAAGTTTTGTCACTTTTGACACTTTAGTCCAAAACGTAAATCTTTTGAATCTGAGTCCCTGTAGCTTTTTTGTTGTCATTTCTATCTAAAATCAAAATCTGGTCATATTTTTCAGTTAACATTCAGCTTTTTTTTTCTTTTTCTTCCCTTTTAATGAAGGGTAGAATGGTCTTTTAACGTTTTATTATTACAAATTAAAAAAGAATCTGACTATTTTGTCTTTCATTAAAAGGGATGAAAAAGACAAAAAAAGTTGGATGTTAACTAAAAAATCCGACCAGATTTTACTTTTGGATGAAAACGGCAACAAAATTGAAACCACAGTAACGCAGATTTAAAATGTTTGAGTTTTGAATTAAAGGTAAAAGGTGACAAAAGTGACCAAATATCACGGATCATTTTGGCAGTTTACTCTTTTTAAATAAATTCACCCATCTTTATACTTATTTTATATTATGTACATATTTTTTTTAACAAGTAGATATATATTATAAACAAACGCGTGGCTGGTTGTACTTGAAAATTGTGGTTGGTCTTTGATAACAAAGAACATTACATGCAACTAGATGACATCCTTTGCCATTTGTCCCAAAATTTAAACAAGTTTAATGAGACAATGTTGGGACGAGGACCCCATACATACCACTCTTGTTCGTCCTTTCACTTCAAAAAATATAACTCTTTTCTAATATAAAGTCGAATATTATTTTATATTGTTTTTATACTAAAATAGGACCCCTTTCTTTTCGTACAAAAATTATTAAAGAAAACTTTTATATATTTTAGATCCACATAGTGTGAAAAAATAATTCATTAAAAATAACGGCGTGGCTATGTTTCACATCAAGATGTGTGCAAACCACAAATTTTGAATTATTTTAATCAAACATTCTCTCATGCTCATGCTCATGCTCATGCAAATCCTTTTAATTTATGTAAATCTATTTTTATATTGAAGTCAAAGGTATTATATGTTTAATATTTTTGTATATTAAATCTATTGTAGTTGATGTTAAAAATATGCATTTATTACAAGTTATAAACAATGCTAATAAAAGTGTACAAGTTTAGGAATACAAATGAAGTACAAGAATGCATATTAAGCTTGTTATTAGTTTAATTGTAGTTGATGTTAAAAATATGCATTTATTGCAAGTTATAAACAATGCTAATAAAAGTGTACAAGTTTAGGAATACAAATGAAGTACAAGAATGCACATTAAGCTTGTTATTAGTTTAATTATAGTTATAATAAAATTCTAAATAGACGCTTTTAGGGGATAACATCAAAACTGTAAGAAAAATAATTTCTTAGTTTCATTTTATAAATTGGAAACCTTATTATTACTTTTTTTTTTTCGAATTGAAGATTACTAGTGGAGAATCTGCGCGCTACGATTGGGTTAACAATTTATAATGTTGTACTCGTTTTTTCATTTGTTTATCAATTGTTTCGATTTTTATTAGATTCTGAATTACTTAAAAGAATTAATAATAACATGAGTTATGCTTATTTTTTGTTTAACTTTTTTGTTTAAATACCAAAATTATATTAGATAACAAAACTATGACATAAATACAAAAATTATTAAATACCTTTTTTTAATACAAAAGTCGCAGTATGTAACAAAATTATATCATAAATACCAATAATGCACCTAGTAGGTGTCTTAAAATTAAAATTAAGTGAAATGTTAATTTTGTCTTAAAGAGTTCTATTGTAAAATAGTATAGATGCTAAACTTAATTATTACATAGGGTAGGAATGACATGTTTCATTCTTTGAATTCAGTTAATAAGCATATAGAGTAAACTACGAAAATTAGACGGAAGTTTGGATGGAATAGAACTAATTAGGTAGAATGTTATTAAGAATGGAATTGAAGCAGAAGAATTCTATTCATACCGAAAGAGTTTACGTCATTCACAAGCCGAAGAAAAAAAATTCTCAAGCATTTCCTCTCTGGGAACTCCAAAACTTCAACTAAGTTCTCACTCACAACTCCTATATATAGGCATTGCTCTCCGTGCGAGTGAGACTTAAAGCCCCTTCGTACGAGTGACATCCCACACTCATGCGATTGGCTAATGTCCCTTCATACGAAGGACTCCTTCGTGTGAAGGGAATTTTTTAGTACAATCCATATTTCTAACTCTCATCTATACAATATTCAACACACGCTCTATCTAGCCTATTCGCACAGTGACAGACACGCAGAATATGCACTAACAATTTCCCCTTTTACGTCACTATCGAATCTTGATCTTTGTAAACGAGAGCTGTGTTTGAATATTTTGAAACTTCAATCAGGAATCTTGATATCTTCGATCGATTCCCCCTTGATTGATGATTCGGGCTTGCATTATCTTCATTATGCACAAATTCCCCCTGAAATGAATCTTCAGGTCTTTGTTTGCATGGTTTCTAACTTCCTCTGATTTGCTATACCACAATCTTCACAAATAATCATCAACTTGAAACTAATTGATGCAACATCTCTGTTTCATCGTTAATCACATCCGTGTCCGATTTTTGATTTACCACTTCAGCTCCGTCTCTTAATCTTCAAAACCCCAACCGAAAATTGATAGAAACTTCGAATCACCATATCGGTAAACTTCAAGTCTATGAGTACCGATGAAAATCTGAAATCCCATTTTCCGTTATCACCTTTAAGCACACTCCTGAATGATTGATCAGTGAAAACGGTAATCTCCAAAATCAACAAATCTTCATCGGATAACAAATAATCTGGTAAGACATTCAGATCTCAGAAACATTCTTCCACGATCAGATTCACATTCTTCCTCTTCAGTCACAAAAACAGATGTATAGTCTTCTCTGTTAGTTCTGGCAGCAAATTAATCAACAAACATCATCATTCCCCGGCGGTTAGTCCGAAAAACAATTCCTCTAGTTGAAGATTAACAATTCTGACACTTTAGACTATCACAAAGCTGTGATATCTTTTAAGTATCGACAATACTAATGCCTCTCCTGAAGCTAATCCTTCTAACCGGCTTGACGAAGACCCATGACTCAAACCCTATGACATCAATCTGGTCACGATCTGTAGAATCTGAACTTCCTATGATCATGAACTAATGAATCCAGATCCTATGCATCCCCGGACAATCTGAAATCTGAACCACCCGAATGCTGTTGCATGTTACGAATTTCAAAAATGCCAGAATTTCAATATATTCTAATGAAATTTCTATCCCCCCTCATTGTTGCAAATTCTGACCTCTCTATTCTCTGAAAAACTCAAATATGTGACATTTTGCTCCACAAAAGTCAGTTTTTCATCAATACGGATTTTTCGATTTAACCCATTAATAGTCAGATAATCCAGATGATAAACATTCTGCATAGGTATCATCACTACCCCACTATTTTCACTACTCTTTGATCATATCATCATATCTACTCTCTGAAGCTCCCGACGGTGTCCCTAAACAACCCGTATTTAACGTTAAATCTCGAAAAACATTTCAATCACCAAATTTTTTCTAGACACTCGTCTCATCACCGCGATCAAAAAATGCCTTTTTAGGCATTTGACACATTCATGCGAATGAAGTAGGTCCATTCATGCGAGTGAGGTGATTTTAGAACGAATTAAATGTCTTCGTGCGAATGAAATAGATTGTACGGACAATATCTCTTCGTGCAAAGAGAATTTTTCAAACGACTGAAAAATTTCTTCATGCGAATGAGCTGATTTTGAAACGAATAAGGTGTCTTCGTGCGAATGAACGTGGTTCCTTCATGCGAGTGAGCTAATCCATTCGTTCGAACGTTGATGAATCCAATTTTTCGATCCAAAATCTTTATTTCTGTGAAATTCATGATGATTCTTCACATATATGAACGAGAATCAATTCTGAATGTAATGATGTCTTCAATTTCAAATTCCATCCGTGAAATTACCTTCAATTTGATGCTTCACGTCTAAAGCCCCCTAAGAACCCATAATTCATGAGCGTAGGTGATTCAATCAACTGTTAGATCGATTGAACCGGTACATTTCCACGTGTTTCATCAATAACACTCCACAATCAATATGATTTTTCTTTGTTGCTCAAGTTAGTTATAGTTTCAATATCTCCGCAATTGAACGTCTTGGTATCTGCAATATGTTCGAAACATGTTAACATTGTCTTCAAGTTTTTAACTGTTATGATTTACACATGTGTAAACCTTCACATCTATGCTTATTTTTTCAAAAAGGAATATGATTTACACATGTGTAAACCTTCACATCTTTTCTTTTTTTAAGCTATTATAATTTACACATGTGTAAACTTTAACATTTATGCTTGTTCTTTAAGCTATTATGATTTACACATGTGAATCTTCATATCTATCCTTGTTCATTTAAACTATTATAATTCCCACTTCTGTAAACCTTCATATCTTTTCATTTTTTAAACTATATGATTTACACATGTGTAAACCTACATATTTATGTTTTTTAAACCATTATGATTTGCACATGTGTAAACCTTCTTAATTGTGCTTGTTTTTTTTTAAACTATTATAATCTACACTTGTGTAAACCTTCATATCTATTTACTTTTTAAACTATTGTTAAGATCCGAGTTTCTTAGATTGTGTAGTTTAAATGTAAATGAAGATGAAACAGAGAATTTAAAGTGCAGCGAAATTATGGAAATAAACTTTGATTACACAATCAAGGAAGAATAGTTATAACTAAACATGTTTTCCATTAAATCGAATGATTGTATCAAATTACAATAAACAAAATAACTTGCATGCATGCACTAGACTCCCCCTCAGCCTGAGCTCAGTGATTTGTTCGTACAGAATGACTTGTGAAGAAAGAGCTAATGGAACAGTGCAGAGTACTGTTCTATTTATAGTACAACCCAAACCACTGAGCATCTTTGCTGACGTCATCATGAAAGTGACATCTAACCTCCTAACAGACTCTAAACACTGTTCTATACAAACACTGATTACATAGACACTGATTACATTAAACTACTGATTCTTCATTCCACTGTTGTAGCCTAAGCACTGATGATGAGCATCAGTGCTTTCTTCATTGAGTCATCAGTTCTTTGGTCTTCAACAGCACTTAGGAGAGAACAGTAGATAGAGCTTCAGTCTTTAAACAGATCAGATCTTTGGCTAACAAATGTTGTGCTGGTCAGTGCTTTGGAGTCTATCAGTTGCTAGTTAACCACTATCAAGGGGAGAATCTTGTACAAGCACTGCTTATGAAGATCAACTGTTCTGAACCAATTTTGGATTTTATCATCTGTTCTTTCTGGGTTTGAAAGCATAAACCAACAATCTCCCCCTAGAACAGATGATGCCAAAACTCTTCATTATTCAAGATCTTTATTGTCTCATCAACATTTCCCTAACTTGCCCCTTGAATTGTAATTCAAAGTTCAGGGAATCTTCATCATCCTCATCCCTGCAAAGTTAAAGTTCTAAGAGATCTTGGAGGTCAGCTACACTCAGACCTAGTGCATCCTCCCTTGTAATGTGTTCAACTACTCCACTGGACTTGAGCAAAGTCAATACGTGGGTTTTGATCAGACTTTCACTTTAGTATTTTTGAGTTCAGTGGGTTTCTTGGGAGAGTTTTTATTGTTGATGAGTTTGGTGATGGAGGCCTGCTCATGGATCTTTTGGTTATTTCCTGTAGCTTTGCTTAGTCAGGATTATCTTGAATCATCTGCTTGATGGCCGCTTTCATGATGTCAGCTTCTCTTTCTGCATCTTCTTCTTCATTAATATGCTTTTGCCTTTTTCTTTGATCTGAGGCAATGATGGAAGTTTCAGATGATGTGAACAAAGTTTTTAAAGAGAGGGTCTGCTGCTGTGACTCATCAGGCTTTTTGTCTCTGTATGCTGGTTTCTTTGGCACTATAGGATCTGTCTCTCTTCTTTTTTCAAGCTTCTCATACACCATGTGAGTGTACTGCTGTCACACCCCGATTTCCCACGTGTCACCGGTGGGCCCGGTGGGGAGTATCGTGACGTCATGGTTGGCAACATAATAGTCAAACAACACAATATTATTAAGCACAGCGGAAGCAATTAAAATATAATACAACCCAATTTATTATTGTAATATCAACTATCACAATATTCGGGAGCTTATCCACAGAAGGATCGAACATAAAATGGAA